>NC_037670.1:73811170-74064112 GCF_003255815.1 Theropithecus gelada
ACCAGCCTGGTCAACATGGCAAAATCCCGTCTCTACTAAAAATACAAAAATTAGCTGGGCATGGTGGCACGCACCTATAAACCCAACTACTTGGGAGGCTGAGGCAGGAGAATCACTTGAACCTGGGAGGCAGAGGTTGCAGTGAACTGAGATCGCACCACTGCACTCCAGCCTGAACCACAGAATGAGATTCCATCTCCAAAAAAAAAAAAAAAAAAAAAGAAAGAAAAAACAAAACCATGCATATTCATGACCTCCCCAGTTTAGACTCTAAATTGGACCCCAATAGGCAAGCAGGTAAGCAGGTTAAGAAAGCAGTCAATCTAAAATAAAGACAAAACAGAAAATGGAGCATCAGGGGAAGGGCAATATTCCTTCTTCCTTAGATTGCCTCCCCACTGCTGTTACATGCACACTTCATGCTGTCTTTTAAAATACTTATGTTTGCTTATTCTGCATAAGGCTGTGTGCTAAATACTTTACATACTACTTGGCACTGGTGACCTATGGACATGCCCATTCAGCTGATGGGAAAATTGAGTTTCTTTAGAGATTAGCTTGCCCAGATTTCACAGAGAGCGGTGAAGCTTGCTTTTGAGAGCTGGCCTGGCTGCACAAGAGCATGTGCTCTTTCCACTCAGTCATGCTGCTCCTCTTACTGTGTGTGTGTGTGAATTATGCTAATTTCATACATTAACCGTGTTCTAAACGCACAAGTTAAACTCACGACTTAAAGGTAATTTGCAGTCCATCTTTCAGGAAGTACAGAATCCTTCTGGAAAATACATAAACACACTTCATAAAATGGCTATTTGCCAAAAGGCCCAAATGATAGGCTTAAGATTACATCACAAATTAGGTGTGAAAATGGAAATGGCATCACATCCCTTGCCCTGGGTATATTATCAATGATCACCATCATCACCTACACCTGATTACTAAATACTATCTGTAGGTTGGGTGTGGTGCCTCATGCCTGTAATCCCAGCACTTTAGTAGGCTGATGCGGGCAGATCATTTGATGTTAGGAGTTCGAGACCAGCCTGGCCAACTTGGTGAAGCCCCATCTCTACTAAAAATACAAAAGTTTGGTGGGCTTGATGGCATGTGCCTGTGGTCTCAGCTACTAGAGAGGCTGAGGCAGGAGAATTGCTTGAACCTGGGAGGTGGAAGTTGCAGTGAGCCAGGATCACACCACTTCACTCCAGCCTGGATGACAAAGTGAGACTCCATCTCTAAGTAAATAAATAATAATTAGTATCTCTATATGGCTCCATATACACTAAGTTGGTACACATTAATCTTTTCCTCCTAGGTAGATACACAAATTTCTGAAAAAAGATATGCTGGCCAAATAATAAACTAAAAAAGAAAACAGCAAATGTAGTATGTACCTACTACAAGATGATGAGTGAGAAATAATAACGAGAAGCACATACTTTGACAGAGAATGTTGACCAATCTTTTCTAACCAATTGGGAAAATCATTTCTAAACTGCCATTCTTAATTATGCCACTTAGCAAAGGATTCTAGCGAGTGACAAATCTGGATGGGAGAAGACATTTGGTAATGAAAGCCAGCATCTACAAAGGGCCTTCTCTACTGTGAGCTGGGAAAAATGTAACATGGATTATTATTGCATTTCATCTTAGCAAGAATCATCTGAGGAAGATACTATCATTCCCACTTAATGGATGAGGAAATGGAGGTTCTAAGAGTAAGCAACTTTTCAGAGTTTACACAGCTTGTAACTGTTGCAACTAAGATTCACGTGTTAAAATTATGGTCTTAACAGATACTTTTGTGACTTTTTAAACCTTTCTCATACCAACGTCTTTCTCTCTCTCAATCTGTCTCTCAGTTATATACAACTAAAACAGAAGTTTCACACAACAGTAATCACCCTTACTTACATGTGAAACATGTTGACATTTTTTTACTGTGGGTCACAGTAAAAACATTTTTCAATTATTGAAAAACTAGCTTAGCAGCCTAGCAGAATCTTGCAAATTGACTAGAAAGAGCCACCAAGAATACTGCTGGCTTACCAATTTCTCCAGTTTATGTGATTCTCACCAGTCCTGGCACTCCTGTATCAGATTCCAATGAGGATCAAGGCTTTTGAAAAGTATAAAGGACAGGGTTTCTAGTAAGAAAGCAATATTGAATTGTGCAGTATTTTTCCAATTACAGCCACAACTACTCTATTCTATTCATTCCAGAATATTCTGAAATACTGTATTTTATTTCATTTTAAAAAATAAAGGCTGTTATTAACCTACCACATTGATTTCATGACACTGGATGGAAATCAACATTTTAAACATGAAATAGAGAAGAATGGAATAAAAACATATTTAATACAAAGATCACCTTGTTGAGTTGCCAATAAATTATAAAATTTGTGTTTTCTCTTAAGCTGTTTTTATTACAGACTAGCTATGAAAATCAGTATATTTCATTGCTCAACAGGTTGACATATTCCCAAGAAATATATTATATGTAGTATCGGGTTACTTTTAATTAAAGGTATGACTTTTCATGAAAGAGAGAGGTAATAGTTCATTGCATTGGTTAGTGTCCTATTCCTGTGCTTTAAATAATTATTTTTAATTTTAGTTATACATAGCATTATAATCAGATATATAGGCTGGGCATGGTGGCTCACACCTATAATCCCAGCACTTTTGGAGGCCAAAACAAGAGGACTGCTTGAGCCCAGGAGTTTGAGACCAGTTTGAGCAGCATAGTGAGACCCTACCTCTATTTAAAAAATGTTTTAAAATCAGATATATGAAGTATAATATAGAACTGAATTTATCTGATACAATAGTATGGTACCTAGAGAATTAACAGGCTTCCAGTCAATAAGTGATATGATATTTGCCAAACTCTTGTAGACAAGTGCTGGTTTATAATCACTTCCTACCACACGGCATTTTAACTTGGCTTGGATTTTATTTCATTTCATTTCAAACAGCATCAAATGAGAGCCTTGTGTTCCCCAATCCCAAGAACATCAATTCATCATAGATGCCTTATAATTCTGTGAATTGCAAGCCCTTTGTTTTAACACATTGTCTCATGTTTGAACCATGTATGACATATATTCTTATTAACCTGGAGAAATTATGGTAAAATGAACCAAACCCACTATTAATTTATTTTGGGTCATAGATAAGAATACCTATTCTTTAGGTCTGGTTTTTAAAATTCCTTTTTAATTTTTACACAAGTAGTATGGCACATTTTAAAAATCAAATAGTAAAATGCTTAAAGAGAAAACCATTTTTCTTGCCCCATCCTTCCTCACTCTTTAGTTTCCCTCCATGCCTATATTTCTAAATAACAGGCTGGCCATGCTATTCCTTGATTATCTATTTTAGCCATTATTTATAACTTTCTCATTTGGAGGCTGAGAACTGAATTCTCTCTACCCCGTTTCCCCTCCCCTCTTCCAACCATCCTTCCATTCGACTCTCCCCCAAAGCAAATTATATCACTATCTTTGAATAAATCAATTTGTGATGTTTACATTATTACCATTATGTATTCATTGTTTACAATTAAGACACAGTGTACAGTGATATTTAATTGTTTCTGACAGTTTGTTGGTAACTTATAATTGTCTATTTAGTAATTTTCTATCTGTAAATCATTATTTCTTCTTTCAAACTCTTTGCCAGTTGCCCTCAATGTTGTTGAATATGTCAGGCATCTAATTGTGCCCTTTCCCCAGGGGCATCCCAGTGTTCTATTCCTAACAGGATTGGTTGCTGTCCAGACCTTCCCTCCCCTGTGTGGCTGGGACTTCCCTCCACCTCTTTCCTGGGTCCCATCTCGTTGTATGGCTCTCAGGCCTTCTTTCTTGGTTTATCCTCTCATTTTGCTGGAGCAAATCCTCCAGTAGCTTCCCAAAAAGCAGTACGTAGGAGATGCAGTTTTTCAAAGTTGAACTTGAGTGAATGAAAACTATGACTTGCTGCACAGATTGGCTAGACTTAGAAGTCTCCACATGACTTGATTATTTTCTAACTTGTTATTATTGAGAAAACTGATGTCACTCCAGTTCCTGATATATGCCCTTTTGTTGTTTCTGAAAATGATTAGAATCTTCTAAAATGTCATGGTTATTTACTTTGGTGTGATCTTTTTATATTCGTTGTGTGTGGGTTAATGAGAAATTATGTTTGTATTATTTATTTGATAATTCCTCCCTTTCTTATTTGTCTGTTCTTCTTCTGCTACTCCTGTTAACCAGAGAATGAATTTTCCGGTTCTACCTCTAATTTTCCCATTAATCTTTTCTATCCTGTTTGATCTCTGTGTACTGCCTGAAAACAACTGGTAGATTTCAACTATCTCTTCTAAACCTTCTGTTGATTTTTTAATTTCACTCATCATATTTTTTAATTTCCAGGAGCTCTTTCTTGGTCTTTGTCTCTTCTCTGTGGCATCCTTTTCCTGCTGCACAATTGTAGTATCTTATGTTGTTGAGGGTATTTTCTTTTTCTCTAAGTTTTATGTTGCTGTATACATTGCTTCTATTTTTCCAGAGTTCCTCCTCCCAATCCTGTTTCTTTATTATCTATCTTTCATAGTGAAGGCTTTCCTCAAATATCTGGTGATCCTTGGCTATCAAGTGTTATTTAAAATAAGGACACTCTTGCAGTGAGCCGAGATCGCGCCACTGCACTCCAGCCTGGGCGACAAAGCGAGACTCCGTCTCAAAAAAAAAAAAAAAAAAAAAGAAGGACACTAAAAAGCTGATTGGATGCTCTGTATGCATAGGTGAGATTTATTGACAGGATTTATTAGGCTGAGAAGGAGTCATTTTGCTGGAGAACACTCAGTGTCAAAATCTGAAGGCCTTTTCTAGTGGACCAGCTCATTTCTCCAGAGAAGAATCCTGTAATTTTCTGCTAATTGGAGACATGGGAAAGGTGGTATGGTAAGAGTCTAAGGATGGCCACCAGCATTCTATAAGGTGAGCAGGGGAAGGAAATTGAGCATTCAACTTCTCCATTGGTGAACTCCATTGGAGTTCAACAACTCCAGCCCTCAAAGTGAGGGTCCAGTTCTCACTCAGTGCCTTTGTTTTCAGCCCTTTGGGTTTCCTATGCTGGGCTGGGTGTCCCTGAGACTGGAACCTCTCTGTTTCAGTTTCCTCAGAGAGTAAGGCTCATGCCTCTGATGGGTGGGGGAGAGTTGCCCACCTTCTAAGAGAGAAGAAGGAGATCTTGGTGCTCTGACTGCTCTTTATAGGTTTTAAAACCAATCTTCTTGCTTTCCGCTGTAGCTGAACACTTCCCGTGCAGAGGTACTAGGTGCCCCAGTTCCTGAGGGGACCAGTGGCTCTGCTGTGAGGACTGGCTCCCTCTTGTTGGCTTCTCCTCCTGCCTGAAGCAAGGGCTCGCCTTTCTCTACTTAGCCAAGTCAGTTATTACTCATCCATTTTCCTGCTTCCAAGAGTTTGCAGACCTATCTTGTTCAGGGTCATCTCTTTCCTGCTCCTCTTTGTCCTTGTAGGTTTATGTCTTTTTAGATCCGTTCACGGTTATGTTTATTGGGTTTCAGAAGAGAGTGAGAAAAAAATGCATGTTTTCAATCGCCCATGTTTAACTCTGAGTACACTGTAGCATTTTTTGTTTTAGTTTGTTTTGTCTAGCCCCCAGTAGTTATCAGTATGGGAGCTGGTTTGGTTTCCCTGGGAAGTATAACTTTGTAACTCAAGTTTGTACTGCCTTGCGAGGCATGGTTGTTTGCTCTTCCCTTGCTTGACACCCCAAGCTCAAGCTTTCAGCAATCACATTAAAGATTTATTATCGGCCGGCGCGGTGGCTCAAGCCTGTAATCCCAGCACTTTGGGAGGCCGAGGCGGGCGGATCACGAGGTCAGGAGATTGAGACCATCCTAGCGAACACGGTGAAACCCCGTCTCTACTGAAAATACAAAAAAATTAGCCGGGCGTGGTAGCAGGCGCCTTAGTCCCAACTACATGGGAGGCTGAGGCAGAAGAATGGCGGGAACCCGGGAGGCGGAGCTTGCAGTGAACCGAGATCGCGCGACTGCACTCCAGCCTGGGCGACAGAGCAACACTCCGTCTCAAAAAAAAAAAAAAAAAAAAAATTATTATCATAATGATTTACTATGTAACAAGTGAAGCAATAATTCATTTGCTATTAAGCAATTTTCTGGGTACGCATTGCTGAATTCACTTGAAACATACCTATCTTTCAAAATGTATGAGATCAAAATGCAACTGCATAGGTGGTCCGCCTGGCTGTAATCCACTACAAAAAAGAAGCTCTCTCAGACTCACCATACAAACAAGAAGGTGCCACTACATAATGTCATTTCAGAGAAATCAGGATAGGCTTCTAATCCACCCCTGAACTTCCTAGTGCCTGTCTGACTTATTGACTAAAATTCTGTATTTAGTTTTAATTTTTTTTTTGCTTAAAAGTGATGTACAGTTACTCTTGGGAAGTGTACAGACATAAAAAACTTGCTGTAAATAAAAAAAATCTGAAGATTTTTATTTGGAAGGAGGGAAGTCATCAGGATATCTAACACTGGAGGGAAGACAGAAAAATGTCATAGAGAAGAGGAAGGAGGTTGGCAGGTTAGAAGACACCAAACACCCAAGCCAACTGGTTACACAGACGAATAGTTTAGTGGCTAAGAGAAAGGCTTTGGGGGGCAGAGAGACCAGAGTTCAAAACTCACTTCCATTTATTGGCTGCGTAATATTAAACAGTTAGCCTCTCTCTTTATTTTCTTATCTACAAAACAGGAATGATAGTATTTATTTCAAACAGATTAAATTAGGTTACATATGAAAAATACTTAGCAAAGTACCTGGCACCTCATAAATATTCAATAAACACTAGTTAATTATATGAATGATAATGATAACTTGCTTCATATTTTTTTTTTCTTTGAGACAGGGTCTCACTCTGTCACCCAGGCTGGAGTGCAGTGGCGTGATCACAGCTCACTGCAGCCTCTACCTCCTAGGCTCAAGATTCTCTCACCTCACCCTCTCGAGTAATTGGGACTACAGGTGCACGCCACCATGCCCAGGTAATTTTTAAATATTTTGTAGAGACAGAGTCTCACTACATAGCCCAGGGTGGTCTTGAAGTCCTGGGCTCAAGCAATCCTTCCACCTTGGCCTTCCAAAGTGCTGGAATTACACGTGAGCCACCATGCCCGGCTCACTTCATAATTTTAACTGGAGCTTGCCCTAAGTGCAGGGGAATAAAAAGATAATGCCCAGATGGAGAGGCGAGTCTGCTGAGTAGACTTTGCCCAAATCCTCTGTAGGACAGTGAATGAATTACTTAACCTCTGAACAATCTCTTACTTTATAATCTGCAAATGAGAGTAAAGTACTCAAATTTGAATTCAGTCTATAATCAAATAAATATTTCTGTAATCCAGGAAAGAGAAGCTGTTGCCAGAGTTACGTAAGTATAGTATACAAACAGAACGTGTCTTTAAAAAAAAAAGATTTTACTTCACTTTAGTTTTGCCAAATGCTCTATTTTTTCTTCCTGTTTCAAATGGCAGCATCCAAAAAACAAACATACCAGGCCTGATACCGAGCTCCGGAAGCTTTGACTTGATCAATTCTCATCTTTTCCCCAAAACCAACACACTGGCCTAAGTTAGGGGTTCCTATGACTTTGCTCTCAGTAATATATCAGTAAATACAGTTTCTGCTCTCACTTCTAAGGTTTCCGTGTAATCCTAGAAGTCTTTATGGAGTAGGCAAGACCTGGGCTGGCTTTAAAGCGATAAGGAACTTCTTCATGTGAAGGAGACCAGCAGGCTCTACTGGGCCCAGGGAACAGTGGCAGGACAGCAAGGAGGGACTCCTGAGGGAAGTCAATCTTGTTTGGAGCCAAAACCAGAAAAGTAGCAGAGAAGGAGTAGGAAGCAATGGAAATAGAAGGTACCTAAAATAAATAAATAAATAAGTTCTGAAGGTTTTAAAGAAAGTTGAGATTTAATGGGAGGGTGAAAAGAAATGGAAGTTTGTTAAGAAAAAAGATATGGTTACATATCCCATCTGACATCTCTCCACACAATCGCTGGGAGAGAGATGGGACAGGAGACCCTGGCTGGGCCTGGCTCTCTTCTCTGGCTGTATGATCATGGGCATCCATCTGGATCTCCTGTTTCTCATCTGTTGAATGAAAGGTAAAGCCAAAACCCTCAAAGGTTTGCTTTCCATACCCACCTGATATTGGGGAGATCACTTTTGTCTTTTCACAACTGAGAATATAAATTGTTAATTATGTATATTTTAACTACTAATAGGCATTTTAGCTCCCTAAACCACTATGATTTATACCTATGTAAATCAAAGGAATATAGGCCTATATAATGCAAACACACACATCTCTATCTACTCACCTATCTGTCTGCATGTGTACTCACATATTTATGTGAGTAACTAATGTTATGCATCTTTCATAAAATTTAAAAGTCTCCTTCAGTTAAGATACATGTGATGATTTCTCCAATTAGCAGCAAAGCGCTCACAATACAAAAATGATTAAACATTAAAAGATGACACTCTTCTTTTGATGCAAGGTTTAACAACTTCATTTTTATGGTATAAAAGCTGTAATTTAGCACCTGACCAATGCAATTTTTAAAATGAAATTCCTGGCCTTTAGTAACATCAAAAATCAGTTTCATCTCTTTTTTTCCCAGAAAAAAAAAAAAAAAAAAAACCTTTTTATTAACTTCAGGTGGTGATTTCCATGTGAATGATATTGTTTATCTGTACTTTCCCCACATGTGACTTTATTTTCTTCTAAGAAATATGGAATATTGCTTTGGGCCTTTGAAAGGCAGGGGGATGGAGGAAGTTTCCATTAGAATCATCTTCACCTAAAGAGGTTTTAAGACTCACCTATCCATTGACCCATGAAGAGTAAATGCTAAATTCCCATAGTCAAATACTCACTCTAACCCTGCAGAAGAGATGAATGAGCTTGCCTCTTATTTAAATTACTGTGAGATGGATAAGATTTGTACTATCAGTTGAAAGGTGATGATCATGACTACCATCACCATCACATGGCTGTTAACAACGACAAAAATGACAAAGAAATTTGGATTCACCCAATATCTTCCTTCGTAGTGTTTATTTGTACAGGTGTAATCTCAGTACTATGCAATTCCATGTCAATATTCAGGATGTTTACCTATAGGTACATGCATGGATTCATGGTTTGTTTGTTTTTATAAACCGTATAGCTTCGGATCCTGCTGGGCCTCAAATTAGCATTCAGTTAAACCATTTCTTCAGAGATACACTCTGCTGACTTCTAAATATTAAAAAAGTATGCTATGGATCTAGCCAGAAGGGTGTTCCTTGAATTTTTCCCCCAATAATGGCCACGTCTTTTTCTCTTTTCTCCACACTTACTCACCTCCCATCAGCACTTGTGACCAAGAGCAATGCACCACATTGGAAGCAAATGTGCTCTCGTGAGTCTCCATTATAAACAACTCCATGTGTTCACAAATTATTTTGGTCCAGGGTAGATTTTGTGGAAATGAGGCATTTTCCTAGTTTGCAGAAACTAAAGATAAACTATTTCTGAGGCCCAGTCCCTAAAGAGCCAATTTGCAATAAAAAGAAACAAACCTAAGAAGAGAGATGTAATAATATCACAACCACTTCTTCAAATTTCCAGATCTTTTCGAGTTGACTAGGTTGCTGGTCAGATCTTTAGAAGCCCTGATTTTATCTCTGCTCATTTTAGCTCCTGTTTCCTCTATGCAACTTGAGGGAGAATGTTCTAATTCCTTGACTCTGTCATCTCCTTGCATATTCTCCTGTATTTTAATTTTGATTTGGGGAGAAAACATGAAGCTTGTGTTTCCCTTGGTGAGCTGCTCCAAGTTGTAGTCCCATTACTGCAGCCATGAACCTCTGAACCAGTAACCCATATCCCAGGATAAGATTGTCTGGCAGTTGTATTTTAAGGTTGTAGCAAATTTTACCTGTTCATTTAACTTAGAGTATTTCTCTTTTCTTTTCTTGATGCTTAAAAAACAAATACAAACAAACAAAAAAAACAGAACAAAATAAAAAAAACAGAGCATTTTCTCCTGGACTTTTGCAGGCAATGGTGATACAGTCTCATAAAGTGGGTACCAAGAGGCCCTTTCTTGAGCATGGTTTTGGAATTTAAATTCAAGACAATGATATACTTCAAAAGTTTCTCTCATGTTTCTTTTTACATACTGTGTTTCTGTGGAATTTATATTCTAAACTGACTCAAGGATAAAATCAGGATACTCATGTGAGTGTTCTAATCTCTGGAAATAATTTTTTTTCTGTAAAAATGTAATTAAAATTCAAAATTTTCAACTGTCTTATAAAAATCAAGAATAGTTAATTAGGGGGATAAAATATAAACATCTAATCCATAATAGCTTAAGATGGCAGTATCTTTTCTCTGATATTGCCATCTCTGGGGAACAGAAACTTTAGAAATCTGATTAGCATTGCTAATCAACACAAATCCTTTCGGCACACAGTTATTATATAGCTACGTAGCCAAGCCTAATTAATATTCCAGAGTGCCAGTCAAGTTTCATTTTTATTCATTTGATCTATGAACTTTCTCAAGTAAAACACTGATTGGGGGGCTATAATTAGCCCCTAGAGGGGATGATGTATTTTAAAAAGTAAAAGAAAAAAAACACTCAATTCTTATGCTGTAAGCAATTTCATGTGGATATTAACTGAAATAGCTTGCCAGTGGCAACTCAGTTTAAACAGCATTTTTGAATGTTACTTCTCTGCCCTGCTTTTATGTTTGCTTATAAGTATATTGAAAAAAGAGTGGACAAAAGGGTATCTGTGATCAAGCAATAGCACCAATAGTATAAGCATGCAATAATATATCACTTACTGTTAATAGATCATAAAGCTTTTGTGCTACGTGCTATTTCCAGTGTACAGAAACATTTTGTTATAGCGAGCACTTCTTTGTAAGGATATTTGTTCCAATGAGATTTTACCTGAATTTGCTCACTTAAAAGTAGTACTTTTAAGTTACCTGTATCATATTTAAAAGACTAATTTCAGTCCTTAAATTTCTGAACCAACATGTTCAGCCAGTTTTCAACTGTGCAGACACATTGACAAGGGCTGGCTACTGCTTTGGGTTTAAAATACAAGTGAGAAGTCAGGTACTCACAGAATTATAGAACTGGAAGTGTAAGAACAGAGGTCATCTGAATAGCATCTATAGCAACTATCATCTCTGGCTGAGGACTTCTAATGATGAAGAAATCACCACCTTCTCAACAGGTCACATTTAATTCTGGACAATTGTAGCTATTTTATAATTCTTCTTGCATCATGCCAAATTCAATTCCCTTTCCACCCACTGGGGTTTGGTAAGCCCTCTGAAACCACCCAGAATAAGTCCAGTCTTTCTCCAACATTAAAAAAAAAATCTGCCGATAATTGCAGATATTGGAAATATCTCCCATGGCCTTCTAAGTGTTCATTTCTGCAGGTTGACTCTTTCATTGTTCAGTCCTTTCGTGATATAATTGTGAAACTCTTTATCTTCCAAGGGTCATCTGAATGTACTATAGTTCACTGTCCAAGCTGAATGCTCTTCACTCTGAAGACCATCCAATGTCATTTTGTCTATCTCTTTATATCTCTATATCTATTTTTTTATCTGTACCTATATCTAATGTATTTGAGTATCTACAATTATGGTGCAGCTATAAAATATAAAAATTCATTATTTTAACACTTGTTGAATTAATTATGCAGAGAACCATTAACAACAACAGCAAAAAGAACAAAACCCTGAATGGTTGGTCATATTTTGGTCATATAACTAAAAGGTCATATTTTTCTTAATCTGAGTAAAGGTAAAACTCTTCACTTTCATTTTACTATCCACAGAAATCTACATACTAAGAATAATTCATAAACAACTTCTCTCAAGAAAAAAAAGAAATTGGTGTTGGAGCTAAAATGCTACCATGATAATCCTGCCTAAATGTCTTCATGATGTTTCTGAGGTCAAAAAATTATTAGTAAAACTTCATCTCCTTGTGGGGCCTCACAAACCTAAAACTGATATGTTGGGACCAAAATAGCAGACATTCCCAGAATTGTATTTAGAATTAATAATATCCAAACAATTGTGTAGTGGTAATTGTTTAACAGCTAGCCTCCTGAGGACAAAAGTATACATATATATGCATATACACATTTATCAAAAATTGATACAAAGAATGTATAACACAATTTACAAAAAATAACAAAATATACAATGTATTTAAAATTTTTTACACATATAATTCTGTGACATACTATTTCTTACAAAATCCACTATCAGTTTTTATAATTCTATTGCCAATGATAGTGTTATAAAATCAGACTTCAAATAAATGTTTGATTACTATCTGATTTAGCAAGAAGTCATTCACCCCATTGACAAACATTCTGTATGAATGCTGATTGTTATTTTCATTTATGTCAACAAGATAAAAGTGAAATAACAAAGACATATATTAGAGTTTCACTCATTTGTCAATGATGTAAGTGATTTCCTTGAAGAATCATATAATATCTTTTGATTACTGGAAAACTGTTTTCTAATTTATTTGTCCTATTAATAGTGTAATACCTATAGAGACAACACAGTTTTAACTTTCATCTATATTATTAGTATTTTCTCCATCACTTTTCAAGTTTAGACAATCAACCAAACAATAAATAAACCATTTGCCTATTTCCATAGTGTAAATACTCTCTCCTTGGCCAATTTCAAGCTACCAACGTGATATAATTTAATGTAGGATTGGGAGAAGACATATAATAGCACATCATTATGTAGTATTTCCACCATGCAGATGCAATAAATGTGAGTAACCTCACAGGATAGAAACCAATAAAATAAAATATTTAGGAAATGATCAGTTTTCATATTTTTAGCTTTGTTTTTAACATAATTTATATAATTATAAGATTACATTAATTTTTTTTTTTTTTTTTTTTTTTTGAGATGGAGCCTTGCTCTGTCCCAGGCTACAGTGCAGTGGCACAATCTCAGCTCACTGCAACCTCCAACTCCCAAATTCAAGTGATTCTCCTGTTTCTGCCTCCTAAGTAACTGGGATTACAGGCACACACTACCACGCTCAGCTAATTTTTGAATTTTTAAGAGAGATGGGGTTTCACCATGTTGGCCAGGATGGTCTCGAACTCCTGACCTCAGGTAATCCACCCTCCTCAGCTTCCCAAAGTGCTGGGATTACAGGCGTGAGCCACCGTGCCCAGCCAGTTATGTAATTTAATTCTTAATTGCAGCTATGTTTAACAAGTAGCTCACAAAATTCCTAAAAATATAGCAATTATCTCTCACAGGCCAGCATGAGCTGGCTCCAGGACACCACCCATGGTAGACTTAGGGAGATATGTAATTTTTCAAGAGCTATCTCAATATTCTAGACTTCTCTCTGTGCTCTGGAATCATTGATTCAAATCAGAAATGTTGCTCTAAATTTAAAGCCAAAATAACTTCATCAGTAATGCTACCTATATGATTTACATTTTCCACTGTGTAACAGGTATACCAGACTTAGAGCTCCAATATTTATTCCAAGTCATTAAAATACGATATAAGTTACACTATTAAACTAAACAATACTTTTTGCCAATCCTATAAAAATGTTATAAACTCATACACCAGGACTAACTTAACAGAATAAGCTAAAATCCCTACCAAGCAAATGGAAGGATGCCTCATTGGATACTGGGTCACATTATGCTACCACTCATCAGGTAGAATTTATTCCTTTCCAAAGACCAACTCAGGCTGGATATCAGTGCCTTTGATCAATACCAGCATACACAACTGTGGTGGTTTCATATCTATTAGTGGGTATTAAAATGGTAATAATCGTATATGGAATTATTCTTACTTCATTCAAAAATTAATAATTGGCTGAGTGTGGCGACTCATGCCTATAATCCCAGCACTTTGGGAGGCTAAGTTTGGCAGATTGCTTGAGCCCAGGAGTTCACGACCAGCCTGGGCAACATAGCAAAGTCCCTACAAAAAATTAGCCAGACGCAGTGGCAGCGTATATCTGTAGTCCCAGCTACTCAGGAGGCTGAGACAGGAGAATCACTTGAGCCCAGCAGTTTGAGGCTGCAGTGAGTTGTGATCACACCACTGCACTCCAACCTGGGTGACAGAGTGAGACCCTGTCTCAAAAAGTAAACTCAAAAGCATAAACAAAAACTAAAAATTAATAGAAAAATTAGGACACCCAATTTACAGGCAACTAAAGATTCCCAAGAAGGTTTTTTTTTTTTTTTTTTTTCCTTACAATTGTATACTTAACATTTTCCTCTAGTTTTGATTGGGAAATTCTTGTGCTAATGCTTCATAAAAAGGTGTAATTTTGTTGCAAACTATTACCTAAAAACATCTCAAGAGTGCATATAAATCTGTTTGTTATTGCATACTCCATACACAAACCTCTCCACATATTTATTTCATTAGTTAATGACTGTTTTATCTTTATCTAGAAAGAAAACCTTAAAACTAAAATCTGTTGATAGATACTAAAGACCCATTTCATGCGGTTATTGTAATAAGAACAACAAAAAAAGCTTCCTCTTGGGGAATGCATTCATTTTATCTCATAATTTCTCTGGGCAAATGAAGATATCTCTAGGAAATATTCCGTGGTTGTATGTCCTCAGTCCAGGCTGGGGGAACATGATCAAGTATCTGGGGACATGGCACGGGGTACCCCAGAGCCTCCCCTGGGCCACTATCAGAGACATAGACCCCTAGGGAGAGACACAGGTCTGTTTGGATGCTGTGTGGGAGCCATTGCCATGAGTAGTCCAGCTGAGGTCAAAGGAAAGAAAGAGGGTTGACCCCTGGTAATTTACACTGCTGGTACCTAGCTTAATCTCAACCAGCACCCAGGCTAGGATAGAAATTGGGATCATTAAAGGAGAGAAAAAAAGGGAAAGAGCAAAAAAAAATAATTGAAGGGAAACATTTCGACTTCCTTAGACTCCCTCCCCTCAACAACTGCATCTAGACACTCTATACCAAGACTATGCACATGTCTTCACTCTTTCGATTATCAGTACAACCAGATGAGGCGGTTACTATGGTCGCCCTCATGTTACAGACGAGGATCCCATGTTAAATAACAGTTTAATGGCCAGGCTGGAGAACTGAGAGCAATTTCAGAATCACAGTTATAGCCCATTGTGTTGAAACCATCTGTTCCTGCAGATTTATACTCTAACCCTTTCCACCTTGCTCCGTGTTCTGGGAGGCTGATCTCTATGGACTCTATCAAAGGCTTTTCTTGCTCTGCTGTTTCCAGTTGGGTTTTGTCAAAGGAAGGGAAGAGAGAATAAAATTGGAACATTTATTCCTTTGTCTCTTTTCCTGTGGAGTCTTCTTGGGGACGGCTGCATCCCGCAATAGAAGTGAACTCTTTCATGTGACTCTCTCCTTCTGGGTTTTGGTGTCTGCCTTCTCCCTGGTCCCTTTTGGGTAAAGAGAGAGGACAAGAGTCCAAGGGTGATAAGGACACTGCATTACTTATGCTTGTGTGTTGTGGGGGGCAGGGGGTGGTTCCACTATCCCTTGTGTTACTCTACATTCTACTCAAACTTTTGTAAATAGTATCATTATTAAACTTTCCTCAGTTTACTCAGTTTAAATATTCCATCTCTTTCCTGCCAGGATCCTGAATACAAAAATACTATAATATTCTGCCATGTATGAACAAATCGTTGGTCTTTAGATAACTAGCCAATTCAAAAGAAAATATTTTCCCATCATACTTTTTGTTAATATGTTTTATTTGCTCTTATCTAACAGTCTACAAAAGTTGAAAAAACATGGGAAAAAATAATACTGGTGTCTTTTTTAATATGAAGAGCTCATATGAAACAATAAGAAGGTGGGCACAGTGGCTAACGCTTGTAATTCCAATACTTTGGGAGGCTGAGGCAGGAGGATCATTGAGCCCAGGAGTTGGAGACCAGCCTGAGCAACACAGGGAGATTCCGTCTCTACAAAAATTTAAAAAATTAGCCAAGCACGGTGGCACATGCCTGTGGTCCCAGCTACTTGGGAAGCTAAGGTGTGAGAATTACTTGGGCCCAGAAGGTCAAGGCTGCAGTGAGCTGTGATCGCACCACTATACTCCAGCCTGGGCAACAGAGTAGGCCTTGTCTCAAAAAAAAAAAAAAAAAAAAAAAAAAAAAAGAAAGAAAGAAAGAAAGAAAGAAAAAGACAAAAGGTGGATTTCTCAGCAAAAGAAGTGAAAAATGGGCAATTCACAGATAGTCAAAAATCACAAAAGGAGTATTCAAGCCTAATTAGTAATCAAATACAGGCAAAGTAAAATAAATACTATTTCTCCTGTACCAAATTTTCCAACACCAAAAATACTGATAAAAATCAGATTTGTGAAGGAATCAGAAAATGGAAAGTCTCAAATACTGTTCAGGCTTGAAACACTGTTCATAGTTGTATAAATTTGCATATCATTTCTGAAGGGCCTTAAAATGTGAATACCTATTGATTTAGTAATTCTACTTCTATTAATTTGTCCTAAGAAAATGATTAAAGATGAAAAAATAGTTTTATCTACAAAATGTTCAATTTTAAACATTGGAAACAATCTAACTGTCCAATAACAGGAGTTTAATTTAATAAATGATGGCATGCCCATATGAGCAAAATACTTCACATCATTTAAGCTATTGCTATAAAATATGTCTGCATAGAAAAAATGTCCACTGTTATAGTTTCAATACAAACTAAATATGAAAAAAGCAAACCACAAACCCATTTTATTACCACATGGTTATAGATTATCACAGCATAGTTATATCATTAGGTTGTAGATTTTTACACGTCATCTGGAACATGGAGGGGATGCTGTGGGTGTTTGAAATTTATTCTGAGATGAACAGGAAACCACCATAAGTCTTTAAGTAGTAGAGGGCAACAATGCTCATAATGGTATCAACTCTATATTACCTAAGGTCTAATGGCCAAATCCTGGTAAATATCTGCCTCATGGAGTTTCTGTAAATGACAATAGTTCAAAAATGCTAGTCTATGCAATCGTTATCATTATCACTATTAAAGAACATCTGGAAACAGTAAAGCTGAGTGTGTAGATGCACTTGGATATCTAGTTTATTATGAAATTCTTATAATTGGGCTTTAAGGAAAGAGCTCTTGTGAAAAGTTCTGCAGACTGGCATTTCATATTGCATCTTTGCGCCACACACCATGATCTACAGAGAGTGGTTACAAGTACTGAGCTTAACATGTTCTGGTACCCAACCCACCTCCCCACTTGGGAACATCCCTGGCTGTACTGTTTGTGAAGGCTGGCATCCAACTGGGTTCCATCTTGGCTTTCCATGTATCCCCGGGGAGACTGGAGGGCTGGAGGGTATTGATTGAGGAAAACAAGATTCCAGGCTGGAATTCTTAGAATAGTGAAAAGAATTCAGAATTAAGTTCATGACTTTTTCTGTTAATAAAAACTTCTTAGTCTGGCCACTATTTGAACAACACATAGCAATTAAGTACATTTTAGTTTACTGAGTCCATACTTAGAATAACTACAGATAATTCTGAGTCTTAATGGGATCTTTTGCCCCACCCCGCCCACTTTCATCAACAGAGCAGAAATTATTTGTATATCCTTCTATCTAAAGCACCAAGAATACTTATCCTTTCCTGTGCTGAGACTTCTTGATAGAAATTATCACACGTGAGGAAATGTGGCATCAACTTCTACAATAATTCAAGACACTTGAAGAGGGAGTCTCTTAGATAAAACCAGAAAAAAAATAAAAATAAAAAATCTGAGGTTAAAAATATCCTAAAACATAGAATTTGTTTAATTTAAAAATACTTACAGAAAATTGTAATGTAAATGATCTTCTTATAAACAACAATTACATGAAATATCTTCAAACACACCAACTCGTTTTTTCTCAGCCTATCCTTTTTTAGAATGTCTAGTGGTAGACATAAAGGCTCAGAAATGGTTTATTATAATGGAAATTTCTGTCTGTTATTATCAAAGAGAAATGTATTGAGCTTAATATGTTAGATTTGGGAAATCTATTTTCATTCGCTATAACTAAAGTTCTATCATAAGTGTGACATAGTGGACTTCTAGATTCCATCTGCCCTCTGATCCTGACGCCCTAAGATAGACTTCATTTTTTATATGCTTATTGAGTAAAAACCTAGATTCCAGAATTTAAACTAAAGCTCTTAATGTCTGTGAGGAAAATAAAAGTGATAAAAAAGATAACCTTCAGGAGAACTAAACATGCAAGTATCTATAAGATAGTGAGCTATGCTCACTAAATGTTGCAGACATTATCTCCCATTTAACCCTGCTTCAAACAAGATCTTCTGATCCATTCAAATATCTCTTCACTAATGAGAAGATACTGTCTCCAAAGTGCTTTTTTTTTTAAGTTTATGAGAGAGAAAAGAAATAGACATGTAGAAGTAATGTTACTTTTGTGGTGATTGTAAAACTTGTCCATTAATTTGCTGATACTCATCAAAAGTAGAGTTTAATTCCCCTCTTCTCAAATATGGAACAGCCTTAATGACTTGACTCTCTAATAAGTAGACAGTGGTGGAAATGATGCTGTTGACTTCCAAGGCTAGGTTAGAAAAGTCTAGTTTATGAAAACCAGAGTCAATGCAGTGCCTCTTCCCTTCCCTCTCCCCTGTCTCTCCATGCTTGAACCCAGCCACCACATTGTGAAGAAGCCCAGGTACATCCAGCCACCGGGGAGATCAATCACAAGACTCATGTGAGAACAAGCCGTCAGACGATTCTAGCCCTCCACCCAAAACCTGCCACACCTGACACTAAGTCGGACAGAAATGCACTGTCTCTACCAGGCCTGCCAAAATTGAAGATTTGTAAGCAAAATGAATGTTATCATTATGTAAACCTCTGTGTTCTGGAATGGATTTTAGTGCAGCAAAAAATAATGGGAGCAACCCTATAATTGTAACTAGAGTATCCGTACTTTAAAAATAGACTGTACTTCAAATAACACATTAGCAGAGGCCGCAGAGAGCTGGTGGAAGGTGCTCCCACCGTGTCTCAGGCTAAGCATGGGGAATGAAAGGCAGCTCCAGAATTTTGAGCCTATCTAGTTTTGCTCCAGCTTTCCCAGTTTTGCTCATTCAGAAGGTGGATTTCAGTATTTCTCATTCACACTCTTCCTGGTCCTACCCCTTTTCCCACAAGGAAGCCCTAATTCTCTACTTCCCTTTAGGTAATTACAGCTGGAGATAACTCTTTTCACTCTGTATTTTTGCCCATGATGTTTGCCCTACCTGGGATGCCTTCTCTGTTCTAACCTTGAAATATCAGTTTTAGAAAAATGTCTTATCTAAATGAAGTCTGGAGGTCATGAACATACCAGTACAGGGGTTCGCCAGTACAGAGGTTCTCCAGCTCCAAGTAACACAAAACTACCCTGGCTTACTAAAGCAAAAACTGGAAAGAGAGAAAAGAATTTGTTGGAAGAGTTTAGTATGGATCACAGAATTCAAGGAAAAAGCTACAGATCTAGTTTTCTCTGAAGAGATAGTAACCAAGACTCTTCCAGGAATCAAGGTGGTAAAAATCAGGGGACATTTTCTAGGGGAACAACCAGCTAGACACAGCCTCATGGCTTTTCAGTCTTTGGATCACTCAGTTCAAGAATTAGCATCTCAGGAAAAAGCACCTTGTTGTCTACTTTGGGCCATGTAACATCTCTTTGTCTAGGGGAAGATGGAGCATCTTGACTGATCGTCCCACCAAGACTGTATCCAATAGGAGAGGAGTCATTTGCCAAAGTCACATCTACATGTTGTCCACCCAGTGTCCACTACAGCAGCCGATGCTACCAACAAAGTCATGAGCTTTCATTATGCATCTCTCTAGCTTCTGGTACTTCTCTTTCAGAACACTTCTCACAATGACAAATTATTAAATTTCTGGATAATCATTGTTTAGGATTTGAGTTTCCTTTGAGTTTCCTATGAAGTCTACGAGAAGAGGGACCAATTCTGCCTAACTTCTCACCATATTCTCAGCACCTAGTCCAATACTTAGCACAAAGGTGCTCAATAAATATTTGTTGGATATGTGAAAAAGCACTTTATCTTTGTTTTGTTATTAATATTTGTTGATATATACAGTTTACACCACAGAACAATGTTTTGGTCAACAACAGACTGCATATATCATGATGGTCCCATAAGATTATATCTTATTTTGCATTGTACGTTTTCTATGCTTAAACACAGAAATACCAATGTGTTACAACTGGCTACAGTACTTGTACAGTAACATGCTATACAGGTTTGTAGTCTAGGAGCAATAGGCTGTACCATACAAGCCTAAGTGTATAGTAGGCTCCACCATTTAGATTTATGTAAGTACACTCTATGACATTTGCACAGTGATGAAATTGCCTAACAACACATTTCTCAGAATGCATTCTTGTCATTAAGTGACACATCACTGTATGTGTGTGTGTATATATATGCACATGCATACATATATAAATATATATGTGTGTGTGTGTATATATATATACACACATACCTCTGTCCCTAGATAGGATAGTAGACTCCTGTGGGTAGAGTCTATTTTCCCTTAATATTCAGTAAATATTGGCCAAGTGTGGATGATGTCCAGAAACATCCAATTCAGAAGCAGTTCAATTCAAAAAACATTTATCTGGCACTTAATATATGCAAGATCTATTATCTGTCCTCTAGGGGCTAGCTATCCAGCAAGGAGGCAGACAAATGCACAAGTCATGATAATACTAGGCAAACACTGGAAATGACTGCAAAAGAGGCTGTAAAAAATGAGAAAGTAGTTGGAAAGCAGGGGAAGGCAAGATTCATTGTAATGTTGGAAATCAAAAAGCTTAGCCAGAATATTTTGACCACAAGAAATGAGGAAGAGCAAATGGGGACACACTGAATAAGTGTTAATTTTTGAATAAATTAACCTCTCAATAAATTCATTATAAGTGACTTAAAGAGCACGTCAAGATATTAAATGGTTATTTGCACCTGGCCCTTTCACTTAATTGAAATTGAAGTGTTATTAGCTAACAATGTAATGCTTTGTAGATTCTGTAGATTTTTTCATAAAGGCTGATAGCTGGTAGGAAAAAGAAATGCATCTCTGGAGGATCAGAAGACCAAAAAATAAGGTATCCTCCCAAAAGATAGTGTAAAACTATTACCATTTTCATGGGCAAATTATTGTAAAGAAAGTGTTAGAGAGAGAAAGACTATTTTAATATTTTTAATTAAAAAGGTAAGCTATGATTTTGTTTTAAAATTTTGTAATTGACTAATAATAACTGTATATATTTATGAAATACAGTGTGATGTTTTGTTACATGTGTACATTTTGGGATGATTAAATCAAGCTAATGAAGGCATCCATCATACCACATACTTATTTCTTTGTGGTGCAAACATTTAAAATATACTCTTTTGAGAATTTTGAAATATACAATACATGATTATTAACTACAGTTACCATGCTATTAATAACTATAGTCCCTAAAACATATTCCTCCTGACTGAAACTTTCTACCCTTTGACCAACATCTCCCCTTTCCCCACCTTAATCCCGCAACCTGCAAATTCTCAGGGATGTCAAAGACCGTAAAAGTTTCAAGGACTCCAAGGAAGGAAGATGTTTGAACCACCATGGAACATAAAAGAGAAATCTGTACCAAAAAAAAAAAAAAAATTCTTGCCTAGAAAAAGCAATTCTTCTCTTAAGTGCTGACTGTGCTGACTTTTAGTCAGGACTGATTAAGAAAAGAATACACAGCCTGGCACGGTGACTCACGCCTGTAATCCCAGCACTTTGGGAGGCCGATCACCTGAGGTCAGGAGTTCAAGACTAGCCAGGCCAACATGGCGAAACCCTATCTCTACTAAAAATACAAAAATTAGCTGGGTGTGGTGGCAGGCGGCTGTAATTCCAGTTACTCAGGAGGCTGAGGCAGGAGTATTGCTTGAACCAGGAGGTGGAGGTTGCAGTGAGCCAAGATCGTGCCATTGCACTCCAGCCTGGGCAACAGGAGTGAAACTCTGACTCAAAAAAAAAAAAAAAAAAAAAAAAAAGAATACACTTAACTTTAATAAAAATATGAAAAATTGGAAGATTTAGTTGCAGAGTGCACTCTAGGTGGTGGCTGGAAATGAATGGTGTGGAAAGGCAGGTCAGAGCTGGGTGAGAGGCTCAGTAAAGAAGGCTGGACCCAATTCACGTGATAGAATGAAGGTGTGGATTTTCATTCCTATGTACAATGTAGCCCAACTTTGTATTTGTTTTCCCAACATCATCCTTTCTAGGCTGACACTGCTCAGAGGTGCAGCCAAGTGTAGATAAATTTAAGTTTGGTTACCCAATGACAAAACCACAGAGGGAACAGTAATAACATCTGGGACATCTAAGGGGCGATACAGCTATAAATTCAGTGAAGAAAGTCAAAACTGTCACATTATATGAAAGGGATGGTCATTGCCACTGGCTTAAAAGAGAGTTTGTCTCTTCTACTTAACATTAACACAAACGTGTACATTAATTCAATCTGAAAGTATGATTTAATATTTTTTAATTTCGCAATATATTTATTGACATTGATCGACACATGTTAAATGAGTGGTTTTAGAAGTGCCAATGATTTCTAAGAAATGAGCATAGGGTATGAATATGTAATTAAAAAAGTGTGGGGTTGCCATGGCAACAACAACAATAACAGAAAGATGTTCCTTTACTGATCCTGACAACTTTGGTGTATATAAGAGGAGGTAGGTTTTACGGATCTCAACCAAAATGTGTAAATATCCCCAACAAAGGTTATAACATGTTTCCTCCCAATTATGGCTCCAAATGTCAATTTAAGCTACTTAAATATTCACGGCATGTTCAAACCCTTGGGAGTGTGGCACTAACAGATTTTTTTGAGTTGCCATCTTATTTTTGGTTTGTTCCTTTTGAAAAATATATGAAAAGGGTTCATTCTTGAAGATTTAAAAATTCCAATTAAACATTGGCTATGAAAATTCCTTAAGGAATGAGGACTCCATGGATTTCTAGTTGAAGGCATGTTCCCATACCTAACACATAACTAACTTTTTGAGAGAAGCGCTTCCGTTTAGGGGCAAAAACGAGCTCTCTGCTGGGACAGAGAAGACCCACAATCTAGTCAAATCCTTTGTTTCCGGAGCAAAGGTTAGTGTCTCCACGTCTAGCTTGAGTTTTGGCTTTCATGGAGAAGCTATGTTGAGAAAACAGATCTTAATGTTCAGAGCCCCTGCTGATCATTAATCTCCGATCCACACTCCCAAGAGAACTCCCATCAGAGTAAGTCACTTCTCAGACCTTGGAAAGATATGCATTGGGCTAAGAAGTGAGGGGAAGGGGCTCTCATTATTAAACACCACCATGTGCAGGCGTCTTATTTGCCTTCCTTGACATAATCTTCAACATCCCATCAGATAGGTTTTTAACACTCACGTTTCAGAAGAGGAAACGGAGGCATAAGCTCATAGCCTTGTGCCTAGGTCAAGGGTGGTGATTCGAACCCAGGTTACCATCCTTCTGCAGTACCATTTTTCTAAAATTGTCACATGACTTCAATGGAATGTTTCTCTCTCTCTGAAATTTTCTGTAGTTCACCCTGATTTGGTCGCAAAACCATCCTATGAAAGATATCTGGGCATTTAACTAGAAACAAATGCTCTGTTCCCAACATGGGCAACAGTATGGTCAAGGCAGAGAGATAGAAGTGCTTGGCCTGTAGCTGGCAAATTCCCTTGGAGGGAGGGAGGAACAGCTGACGCCCCTGGGAGGAACTCCACCCAAAGACAGACTGCCCCCGGGGTATCTGACCACACCGCAAAGGAGAGGCATTTGCTGCTGCCCACAGACATCTGGCTTCATAGCACTTCTCAAGGCCAACATTATTTTTAAAAACGCTATTATTTGAAAGAATCACACCTTCCAACATTTTAAATTCAGAGAAGAGTGAGATAGATGTGTAACTGCCCTGTTCCATCCTTGCTCACCACCTCACTTATGTACTCTCCAGAATGAAGAGAGTGAACTATCGTTCCCTCTAGAACCTGCTTACAATCCATTTATGAGTCTGAATTCTTTCCTGAATGGACTTGAAAAGAAAGCAGAGACTGGAGAAGGAAAGGGTGTTGCCATCAGGAAGCAAAGATCCCCAGAACCTTTCTTTGATCAGGAGGACCCTTGGGGGCTGATGTTTCCTTATGGAGAAGCGTGGCTACTTCCAAAGGCCACAATTTTGGTTTTATGGTACCTGCTGCCCAAAATTAATCAGATTCTTTCTAAACATAGCAAGTACGTTTTCAACTCTTAACTAAGTGTGACATTCATTGAGCTCCGGTTACATTCCAGGTACTCTATAGGCTTTTACATGTGTCATTTCACTTCAAGCTCAAGATTGTCCTGTGGCGTACCAGCAATACTTCCATGCAGAGATGGGGAAGCTGAAGTGTCAACATGTTATTACTTTACCCAGCCAGTGAACAAGTGGCAGAGCCAGACTCAAGCCCACACAACCTGACTCCAGAGCCTTGAAGCCCTACTTTATAGTGTAAGACAATGACCAGGTGTGGTAGCTCATACCTGTAATCCCAACAGTTTGAGAGACCAAGGTGGGAGGATAGCTTGAGGCCAGGAGTTCAAGACCAGCCTAAGCAACAAAGTGAGACCCGCCTCTTGCAAGTTGAAAAAAAAAATTAGCTGAGTGTGATGGTGTACGCCTGTAGTCCCAGCTACTCAGGAGGCTGAGGCAGGAGGATCACTTGAGGCCAGGAGGTTGAGGCTGCAGCCATGATCATACCACTGTACTCCAGCCTGGGTGAGAGAGCAAGATCTTGTCTCAAAAAAAATAAATAAATAAAATAAAATAAAATAAAATAAAAGGAATTGGCCCCCGATAGAACATATGTAAAAACATAAGTAAATAAAAATAAAAAAATAAAAAAATAAAAATTATATAAGACAAACAAGAATTTTGGGAGGAGAATGAAGGCAGAAAAGACAGGGAGGAAGAAATAATCTAATTCATCCTCCCTTTGGACATGATTAAGAGACAATCCCTAAAGAAGAGCAATTGTGTTCCACAGCATATGCACCAAACCCTGTGATGAAAACATTGCGAATGTCATTTGTCACAAACCACTTAATGCTCCTTTCTTCTTCCCTACTTTTTGGAGATCATAGTTTTTTCCTCAAATGTTGAGGCTTCTAACCAACAGACAACTTTTGAAAAGCGTGGTTTTGAAGACTTAAAATTGCCTAAAAAGGTACCAGAAATGATCAAGTAAAATAGAATGTCAATGTGTGATGCTGATTGTGGGCCATTTCAGGGTGGGGTCCCCATGTCTTGTTCAGTTTTGCATCTTCAGTATCCCTCACAGTGGGCAAGCTAGGTGATCAATTCTATCTGGTGTCTTCTCTACTGAGTCCTCAGGAGACAGCACCACCCCTGCCACAGAGCAGGTGCTCAATAAACATTTATTGAATGGATTAATTCACTGTTCCAGGTTGAATGCATAAAGTGTAATGAATAGAAAAAACTCATACAATAAATAGGGCAAATTATGGATTTTCACTTCTACTCTACACTGTAACTACACGATATATATGTACCCCTCCTTTGTTTTGAAAGTGGCGCAAAAGTAAGAAATCCAGTTTCAAAACACTTCACGGCAAAGGAGAAAAATATAAGAAGTGGAGACAACAGAGACTTGATGAAAATTCCTAGGAAAAGTAATTTCAAAGATTCAATATAGAAATGATCCCAGGATATCATGGTTTTATTTTCATCAATTGTTTTATTTTGAGAGGAAAAGATTGTTCTTCTAACTTCTATAAACATGCCCCCACCAAAATGGAATGTTTCTTTGTATGGCTTTGTGACTGTCAGAGAACAAAGAAGGAAATGTGATGAATTTTGACAGAGAATAATAATAATAATAAAAACCCTTTTATTTATTCTTTAGTACCCTCTCTGGAAAAGGGCATATATACTAAGAATGGCATAAAATGACAAATATAATGACACTGTAATTTCAAAGAGTGCAAAATGTTAAAAACTTGATAACCATTGTAAAACAGCTTCATAATTAAATTTATATTGAAAATGTCATCACGTTTTATCTATATATTAAAGATATGAAATCAATTTTTAAAGTATTTTAAAAAATTTCACATATATATTTGTTTCACCTGATTCGCACAGCTGTGCTATTTTGCTTTTACATTGCATGAAGTATTTCATTATATAAGCTAATTTCAAATATTGTTAAACTAAAAGCTTTACATTATTTTTATGTTCACTTGCTAAATGTTCAGACACAGCCACATTAAAACAAACCATGTCAGCTTTCAGCCATCTATTTTTAAATTTTAAGTCATTTTTTTTTTCCTAGGCTGCAAAAGTGTATTACCAAATAAACTGACAAAACATCTCAGCAACTAACATAAACGTGCAATTTTAATGCCTTCTAATCACACAAATCAATATGAGATTTTTGTACTTGTGCATGACCTTCTTCAAATTATCCCCCCATTTTGGCTGAATCACAACGAGTGTGGGCTATTTGATAAAAAACCCTAAGTGTGTGAAATAAGAGCCCTCGCTTCTTCTGCCAGACTCCTCTTGACAGAAAGATGATAGAAGCATCACATCCCTGGGAGAGTAAATGCAAACTGACAAGAGATGAGCCTTTAGATGTTGAATATAATCTTGAATTGTGCTTGAAGTGTCTTATTATCTTGTCTTTTGATGTCTGAAGGGGTGGCTCATTGTTAGAAAAAGGAAAACCCTCGCACATCTTTGCCATCTTTAAAAATTGTTTGGCCTTTAACAACTGCTTTTCCAACTAATGTCCATTTCTCCTGACAATAAATATGGCAGGTCGTCGGCAAGTGACAAACAATTTACTTTACATGCCACACTTTTATGGGTTTTGAGAGCTCATGTGGAAGTATTTTAAAAAGCCCATAGAAATTAGCAGTATTACAAATGTTAAGAGGACTGAGATCTCCATGCAGATACTGATGTGAAGTTACTCATCATGGTTATTTCCTGCTGTTTCTGGTTCTATATCTCACTGGTGCCAGATTCAAAATTCAAGTTCTTTATTTATCATTGACTAAAAATAGCCAGAGAAAATGAAAGAGCAACAATCAGTTCTGACAGATTCCATAAAGGAGATGCACAAATACAGATTTCCGACACACACTGCAATATTCAGAAAGGTATATTTAAAAATGCTTATTTCTAAGTAGGAGATCAAGATCAACAATGGGCTTGCTGCATTTTGCCTTTTATTTTTAAGAATCTTCAGCACGTTTTAATTTTCACCGCCACTTTGGGTACCCCTTACCCTTTGTATCTACCATTTGTTTTGTGGTTTTAGTTTTAACTTAAAAGTTTAATGATGTTCCTGGTCAATAGGATTTCTTAGCAGCTAAATCACAGTCCTGCTAGCTTTCTGTCACCCAGCCAGATCTTGTGAAAGCTTTCAAGATCTTTTCTCAGACCTCCGTCACTCTAAGAATCCATAAGAATTCTCAAAAGGACCATAAACCGTTACAGGGTTCAGGTTATTGTATCATTATAAAAACATATTGATACACTACAGATGACAAGACGTGTAGCCACCATTCTAAGCTACTGCAACCACCTCCATGCCATCAGCAATCTCCAAGGTGACCAGCTCTTTTTTTGTAAGTAGGCAGCTGTAGATATTAATTCCTTTTAAAACATGAGGCATAATTTTTAACACTTTTCTGATGGCCTGCAGATTCCAGTTGGCTTATTAGAAAACTACCATGAATACAGGATGCAATTAATGGGAGAAGTAAAGATTTAAACTAGAGCAAAGAAATAGACTAGTCTACCTGAAAATTTGAGCAACTTCTTGGGTAAGGCTTAAGACTAAAACCTGCCTTCACCTTAGGAACCAGAATAAAATGAGCCAATCAACACTTAAAACAGTGACATATGTTCCTCCCAAAAGTTTGTGAAAGTTTTCCCTCATAATCGAGAGGATCCTTGTTCTGGATATGTACGTGTTCGTAGATTATAGAACAGTGTATGGATTTAGTTAAATGGATCCACTGAAATAGGAGTTTGATGCAATATTTCTTGTATGCTTCTCCTTTTGCAAATAGCATGTGTTCTTTCTGACACATTTCTATCTTGCAGTATTTTGGGAAATGAAGTAGGTATATTGAAAAAAATGCCAGTTTTGATGAAGTGCATTTCACTCCCCACATTACTTCCATGTGTATACATTTTTAAATATAGGAACATGTGGGTTTCCATTCGACTTTTTATTCTCCTTTACCCTGGGTCGATTTGAGCAAAAAGTCACGTACAATAATTTTTCATACTTTTAAAACAGCTTCAAATATTTGCATTTTTAAATAATATTAACCCCTTAGCTTCTCTTCTGCTTTGACAGTGATGATTCCTTCCTGCAGGAAGTCACCCCAAATCATTAATTTGCAAAAATAAATGTTGCCATATCGGTATTAAAAGGCAAATAACCACATATGTGGTCATCAAGAACTGCAAAAAGAGATTAATCATACCATATTACTTTAACAGTAAATGTTTAAAATATGATTTCTTTATTGTGCACCAATCACACGTTGTACCTTGATATATAGGCACATAGAATCCTTAAAGGAATGTGTAACAAAAATTGTGCTTAATAACTATTGAATAAATGCTTTTGACTTAAAAAAAGAAAAGGATAAATGTTTATATTGTGATATATGTCTATCCCAGAAATAGACAAATATTTAGGTTCCCAATATTTTAGATCCCAGAGTCTTCCCTAGCTTAGGTAAGTTGGTATGCTTTAAAAATACATATATTTTCTACAAGTCAAGTTGTCCAAAACCCCCAGATTTCTTTACTCAATTAAACTGCACAAATCCTGAGGAATCTTCTTGTCTCTTCTGCTCTGTAAATAGCAGCATCGAAGAAGACACTGGAACTTGGATTCTAGCCCAAGTATAGCTGAAGCAATACTACAATATAATTAGTTTCCCTTTTTTGGTAAGCTATTAATTTTGATACATTTATCAGGGAACTGTTTTTTAAATATACAGGAGAAATGCTTTTAAATGTTGGATGGATAGCATGAACTAAAAGAAAGCTTATTATTATAAATGAGACTTTGCTAGTTTTACAATAGAGAAAATACATGCATACTACAGATTCAGTAAGACAATTTGAAACATTGTATGGGTATGAAGAAAATACGGAGAAAAGCAGACCATAGACACACACAAATATTTTATACAGATAGCATTACACTTCTTTCACTGTGCACTCACAGTGCCTAAGAAAGAAAATATAGGGAAACAAAAATAAAGTATGGAAGTGGTAAGAAAATGGATAAATTTGCATTGCTATTTTAAAACATTGTGTTAATATCAGTCTTTAAATATGAATTCCTTGGCTTTCACAAACTTCTGTCATAACTATGCTTTTATTCTCATTAATAAGATGAAATTAAAGAAATACAAAATATTTGGAAGGTACATCAGTCAATCCCAAGAAACACTGATTATTTTACAGGAAAAGATGAAACACTAAGAAAACTACTTAATGCCAAACAATAAATGCAGGATACACGTATTCATTAAATTGTGAAACTGTTTCATGTTGGTTATCATTGGGACATCATAAGTGTCCTAAAAATACCTTCATATTCTACTTCATTCATGAGCTAAACTAACAGGTTTTATTTTGGTTATTTACTAAGAACATTTTTAACCATCTTAGTGAATGCAGATTTCATTATATAGTCCCATTTTCAAATGGTCTTTTGTACAGCAAATCTCTTAAGCATTTAGTTCATGTATAATTATATTACTTAGTTTCTCTAATTATAATCTGATTATTTTTCCTTATATTTTCAAATAGTTTTAATGGCAGTATGGTCCTCCAATAGTCACTTGCTTAGACTATTAGTTATGTTGTTCCAGGTAGCTAATTGTTTAATTTTTAAAAAATCACAATATATTCTTGTTACATATAAGACCTTAAAATCACTTAAGAAGGAAAAACTGTAAGAGAAGTTTGGGCATGGATTTTCTTTTCCATTCTCAAATAAAATATAGACATTAATATAACATACTAGGAAATTTTTTAAAGTAGAAGTTAATTATTAGGAAGCGATCTCAGGGGGTAGGCATCTTGATTAGGTAGTTTTAAAAAATCACCTTGGAATATTTATAAAACAAAATTAATTTCCATTTCTCTGCGAATGACAAACTTTCTTTAGCCTCAAGAGATCCAGTGTTATTCTTTCTGACCTCTGCATTCACACTAAAAGGGCTTAATCCATTTTTGATAGCTTATAAAGTGTCACAGCATAGACTAGGAGATGTCTCCAAACAAGTCCACCCTTGTTTCATTTTTATGAAATCTGATTTTGACAATCAGGAGGTGAAAGTTTACATTGAAAAGATTAAGAATCAGATCAACATGTTTAATAATCGACCTCATCAGAAGCCCCTATATTGCCAAAGCACAGATACTCCTTTATGAATAAATATTACTTGAAGGTATTCCCAAAGAAAAGTCCAGTGTTGATAGATTTAGAAGCTCATTCAGAGTCATAGCATGACAAAGTATATGTTCAACTGCAAAATACCATATAAAAAATTAAAACAAATTATGCTCACTTGTTTCTCTCTCAAAGAAAAGACATTTGAAATTTAAAAAGATAAACATTTAAAAAGTAAGACTGAAATGGCATGAATAAAAGAAAAGCTGAACAAAAACGCCAGCTAAGTACAGAACCCAGGAAGACAACAAACAAGAAAATTCCAGAGCCAGGCTGATATTAAAGAGAAACCCATCCGCTGGAGAATGGCAACTGTTACTATGAGCTTTCTCTAGCTACCTCTGCCTTTGGATATTTTTTAAAAATTTATTAACCTGACAGCGGGAAACTTTATACAGATTGCCCCCTGACAGGGTGCCAGTTTGGTATAAACACTTTGCTATCTTTTTCTTTAGCATAAAAAATCAAGAAACATGTTAAGTGGAGCCAGGTGCATATTTGGGCAAATGTGCCTGCTTCTCTGATTGCCTCTGCATTCCCAGGGAAGGCCTGAATAATCAGGGCAGCCCAATAGCAGAACCGAACCTTCTACCCTTCCTCTTCACATTTACTTTCTTTTTAATGTGTGAATGTCTGATGTATTATTAATCCCCAAATATAAACCAGCAAGGTCGTCAATCAAAGAAAGTGCCAATTCTCTCACAGATTAACTGTTGACTGTCTCATAACAAACAAGGTCCACTTGAAACGGTCAAGTGAAATCTCAACGTTGAAGTGGGAGAAAAACGTATTTGGTCAATTCTTGAGAACGGGAATGCTAGCTGTATAATTAAAGCAGGTAATTAAGAGCGAAAGCAATCTTCTTAAGGGCTGAGCCTTGGGAGCTTGAATCTGGAATGCACCTCTATTTATTAATTATGACATAAACTGGGCTGGGTGAACTACAAAAACACTGTAATGCCATGTAACCTTTAAGTCAGAAACATCCAAGACATTCAAGAGATGAAAATGGGATCATTTAAAGGAGTGATGATGTACAGATTAATCTCATTTCTAATACCTTATTTCCTGTTGTTTTTAGGACAATTTAATGACAACAACAAAATATAAGAATCACAGTAATCAAAATTAAAGGGGAGAAAAAAGTAAAACCATATCAGTATTTTGACTTGCTAATGTGCTACCATGGAGTATCCTTGGACACTGCAATATTGAACTTCCTGCTTTAAACAGAGGTCTGACCTGAGCACCCCAGGCATAGCGAAGAGCTAGCAAAGACAGGCACAGAGGAAGGTCCCCACTGACGATTCTGGCACATATTGTGCACTGTCCCCCATTGAAGTGCACTTAGGAATGAGCAGCTCCACAAACAAATATGGTGAAAAATTTGAACACCAGTGCCTCTCTATATGGATTTATTTTTATTTCAAAGCTTACACATTCATGTTATTTAAAGTGGATTTATTTATCAATGGAGCATTACAGTGTTTTTCTGGGGGGGAAATCTAAACTAAAATTGTCCAAATGCACACAGCCTCTCACTGATTTTTTAAAAAATACCCCTGTGCATTAGACTTTCTTAAATGTAAGAAGTGTATCCAAATATGCATTTTTTTTTCACTCAAGTATGCAGCAGCATGACAAGGGCTTGTTTGACTATTAAACCGTAACTGATTTTTGACAAATACCTTGTGCATCTCACTTACTTCCACAAATACAGGTTTCTACAGATTTCTTTTAAATAACTATTTTTGCATAAATCTATTACTCAAATTATTTAGTTGATTTAAAAAATATACTTTTAATATTTCTTTAGCAAAACTTTCTTTGGTGAAAGGGGGTATACATTTTCAATTGATATAATATAGAAACTTCTAAAAATATAGAAGCATGATACATATTTTAAAGAAATATATTTCTCTAGGGAATTTACCTCATCACCTCCTAACTAAATCCCTCTTGGGTTTAAGCTCTTGGTACTGATTACTGGCTCCAGAATAGTTAATCAGAATATTATAAATACCCAAGGTACTGAAGCCTGGAGAGAGACGTTTAAATAAAGTAATGAAGACAGTGATCCCATAATGAAGGCCTCCACTGATGCACGGGCGCCAGGCAGCGTCACCCCCAAGTGCAGTCCCCATAATGCCCTGCAATGACCTCCACGCTGACCTGCAGAGACCACTGTCTCAAGGGGTGACAGACAATTTAGTCCTTTATCCTTTTGTCATTGAAAGCGACTCCACTGCCATAAATTCTAATCAAGTCAAACTGGATGGCAATTTGAAAGAAAAAAATCTTATAATGCATGTTTCTGTGAGAAAGATCACAGAAAGGAAAAGAAATACACAATATAGTACATTCTATAGCATGGAGGAATCCCTGAGCCAACTTTAAGGCCTTTTCCAACAGCTCACAGATAAATGGCATTGAAAATACCCACTCTTAAAAGTATCATTGCATGCAATTTCTTTTATCCTAGAAAAGCACAATATCAGAAGAGAAAATCAACCACAAACTTTTTACTTTGGATGCAATGCTTATACAAGGTTTTATAGTTCCATCTCAGCTCAAGACTCTTAGCTGTGTGCCCCATTCATGCACAGTGTAGTACAACTGAGAAGCCAGCCACCGAGACTAACGCAGCCACCCAAGATAGCTGGGACTTAAAGGAAAGAAATCATGAGGTTTAACTTCAAACAATAAACATTTTCCCAGGAGAAACACTGTTAATAAATCATCTTTCAAATCTCAAATATATAGGGGAGAAAATATTTAGGGCATGTTTTATGAGATCTCACTTCTTCGGCTGAGAGTGCATGGGAAAACTTTAGTGCACATATTTTTTCCAAGGATATATATTACTTTTATCCTTTCTGCCGTCATTTTCCTGACCAAGTTGTTGATGCTACCATTTGAATTTTAGCATCCAACTTGACTGAATGTGGAACACTGAATTCTTGATGGGCATAACTAAAAGTGAAGCACCACATTGACACGAGTACTATAAATGTCACTAGAGAAACACAGCAACCTCTTCCCTTTAAGATGGTTTGCCAAAGGCCAGTTTTGAGAATGGTTTCCAATATGTACATCACTAGTCACATATTAAATGACTGGCTCTATGTAGCATCACTCATCTGATCACACAGCTAAAGCCCTGTGAGATACAGCTCCAGATTCTCTGATAATCCCCCACCCCCAACCACATGCAAACCTGTTCTCCTCTATACTGTTTCTTACGGCTCAGAGCTTAGCATAATACAGTCATGAACTGAAAAAGGAGATAGGTATCCTACAGGCTTTAGAAGAATAAATAATGGACCACTTAATGATATCACAGAGAACTACCTAACCACATGTTTCTCAATGAAATGTGGATTCATCTCTCCTAAGTGTACTTTAGTTTCCATGGCTGTTCAAGTTAAGCAAAACGTTACCACTGATGTAATTACTTTATAAAACACAAGGGCCCTTTTCTGAACTTTCTACTTAGGCTGGCATATGGCTTCTCCTTTCTCCTTCTGGTATTCTGAGTTGCTCAGAGCACTGAAACATTCTGCACAGTATGTTTCCCTTTGGATGCTGTTAAGTGCAGAGGTGCAATTTAAGGAGAGGCATAAAAGGCCCAGTGGTTCCTGGAATTTCCTTTGTTTATCCATAGAGGGCATCAGTATTAGCCTTTCTCCTGCAGTTTTGGGCTGAAGGTACCTACTGTGAGGGAAACAGACTTGTCCTCTGGACTGCTAATTTGAACAGTACACAGACGGGGGAAGAGGCTTCAAAGAAATCCATTTATACTGAAATTTCAGGTACAATAAAAAAACCTGAGCTCTGCTTGTCTCCTGTTGTTGGTTAATGTCTCTCCATGAAACTAAACATAGCAAGATGCACATGATTTGTCATAATCTTGCCATCTCATTAGAGAAGCCCAATTTTCAATACTACAGTGTATCTATAGAAGAATGACAGTTTGAGAGAGAGAGTGAGTATATTAGAAAATTATTGTTTAGATAAAAACATAGATGCTGTCAACTATTCAGGAAGAACACAATTCTTCATTATCAAGTAAAGGGTATAATCAAGACTACATCTAAAAACAAAAAACAGACTTGAACATATGCATATCAAAGAAAATCATGGTTCTTTAAATTGTGCTGCCAAAGTTGCTAAAAATTCTGGGACAGAATTATTCTGGAAAGTTTTAGTCAGTTACGTAAACTTGAATTGCTACGGCCTAGTCCTGGTAATATTAAAAAGTAAGAGCATAACAGGCCCCTGCGAAGGAAACCTTATGAGAATATTAGGGTGTCTTCCTCCTGATCCTTTCTATTCTTTCTTTCTCATATTGTCTCTAATTTTTTTCAAGTTCTTAAAACTGTTAATCTACTGATTTCTTTTTGACCTAATTGGAAACTGGGAAATACTCGCGTTGTGTTTGAAAAACAGTCTAGAGACCAAAGACAATTAAGTGAATTCAAAAGGAATGTAAGATGTAGATTTTGCTGTGTTCTCTCACACAAACTCAGAAGTTGAGAATTTCAAAATGAAAAGCGGATTCCTTCTAAAATCCACTATGATTTTAATATTAAACTATGAATTCTTAGTAAATGGCACCTCACAAAAATATTACTTTTGAATTAAACCTTTAATTCAAATCTCTTTGACCCTCTTGGAATTTTTGAAGCTTTTTTCTCTACACATGCAAATCAGTAAGACATAGTATAACAAATCTATAACAGTGTTCAACACTGGGAACCCTAAATAAATGAAAAAATCAATCACCCCTCTTTTGGATTACTTGAAAGAAAACAAGTTGGAGCTCCAAGCTCAAGTCTACAAAATCCATTTACTTTTATTTTAAATGCATGCAAAGTTTAGGAACAAAAATGTATTATCTGTAGCTTGTTGAACTCAAAATTGATTACTTTTTAAAACTCAAAGTGCTTACTTAGCATACTCAACATCAGACGGGTATGAGCATGGCTTTTACCTTTCTGTAATTTATCATTTTATCTGACTTTTCTCACTACTCTCCTACAATTGAAGCGAAGGTTTTTAGTGCATAATTCTTCCTAGATGGATAAAAACTTACACTGTAAAAAAATTTCTTTAGGGTGAAAATGCTAAAACCCGAATGCACGGGTTTGGAAATTCATGTCAGAGGTGGCATTGCTGCTTTTCAAAGAAGGGGTGCTACCAAAGAATTTCTAGCAATTGGAATCTAGTATATTGTTAAGCATAAAACAGTATTGTACCAAGAGAAAATCTGAAAAGCAGAGTTTCTCTGTGACATCTCTCTAACGTTTGATTGAGTAAGCATTTAAAATTAAGGAAAAGCTTGTCTGTTGAAGCAAGCTAGCCTAGAGTTGCCAAACTCTCAAGGCAGCTTGCTTTCTGTCTGTTAAAATACATAAATAAATAAAGCCTGTGTTTTAAGCCGAATTGCTGATTTTCTTAACAAAGTAGTAGTCTATGTAATGATTTTTTTTTTTTTTTGAAGTTCAGGTGCTTGTTTCTTACCTGAGACCAAGCAGTACTCTGCCTGATATATATACCTCAGGTTAGTAGGTATACATATGTCTATGTGTGTGTGCACACACATGCACTTGAAAATAATTAAAAGCAAATGTTTCAGGAGCAATTGTTCTGAAAAGCTAACGTCACTCTGAACCCTAAAGTGCTTCTCCAGCAGAGACATCCATTAACATCTATCACTCAGGCACGCGCCTCAACAACCCGCTCCCCTTTCTGATTAGAGATCACAGTTGCATGAGTTGGCTTACCGAGTGTCATCTGTTTGAATGACAGATGTCTTTGCTGGAGTGGCACTCTGCTTGTTCTTGTTTTGTTTATGAAACAAAGATTCCTAAAAGGTCCTGGGCTGCCTCTACTTTTAGTTATGAGGCTATAAACACAATGTCGAAAAGGAGAGGGGTAGAGGAGGGAATCAGAGAACCTGTTTTCTTTCCTCATCACCTTTTTTAAAGAAGAAATATTCATTCTGATTGTGATGACACATGTTATTTCTTAGAGCAATTCCCGTGGCCACCTTTGTTTACCTGGCATAGCAAGACTTGTATTGATATTTTTCAGTTCTCCTCTCCCATCTTTAGACGACAGATAATGTCTTTACTCACCTTCCCCTTAACAAAAGGCTGTGAAGCAACCTGAAACCGAGTCGATATTTACTCAATAAATGTTAACCAATTTTCACAATGGAACCGATTTCCTGATTATTATTACCACTTTCTACTTTTTTCCAAATAATTTCCAGCCTGGGGACTCTAGCAATATTTGACAAGTCAAAATGGGCAGCGAATAAGTTCCTTGTTGGTAAAAGTTTGGAGGACATCCTCCTAGCTGGCTGGAATCAGCTTCGGTGGCTTAGCACCTCCAAGATGCTCCTTTTTAGTACTTACGAGAAAACTGAATGAACAACAGAAAAAAAGGGGGGGGTTGGGGGAGTTGGATTGCTCTTCCGGACACCATGGTAGTACTGAAATGAAATACCTAGACAGACTTACCGAAGAGCTTGCTGGGAGTGTCCTCGCTGTCATTTGATTCCACAGGCGCAAGCAGGGGCTCATTCAGCTCGCTGTCTGAAGTAGCAGCCTTGTCCTCACCTCTCAACTCCGCATTCATTTCACTCCGCACTGACAGCAAGGGCTTACTGACTTGTCCAGCTATCATTGGATCCTAGGATGGGCGAAAAGAGTGAAGGGGAGGAAAAAAAAAGTGGCAGCTTTAGAGTGCGTGTCCTCTCTCTCCCTCTCCCTCTCTCTTCTCTCTCTCTCTTCCACACACACTCTCCCTCTCTCCTCTCTTATCTCTGGCTGCTCCCGCTGTTATTGCTGGCTGCAGTCAAGTGAAGAGCTATTACAGATCCGATGAGTTCTCCATTACTCCCCACCCTATTAAAGCTCAACTAGCATGTGAGAGATTCAGGAGGCTTTGGAGGAAAAAAAAAAAAAAAAACTTATTTGAAAGCAACCTAACCAACACAGCTTTAATTGTGGGATATGCTTTTGTGCGAATGGTTTTACACCTTGTTCTGTCTTTAATGCAGTAAGAAAAAAGAAAGTGCTGGGCTTGTACTTCAGCAACATACTAAAAAGGAAGAGCACCCTATGGAGGAACCACGGGCTATTTTAAGAAGCCTTCTCCCCAGGGGAGAAGCAATTAAACCCTATCCCAAGAGCAGAGAAAAAAGATAGGGAGAAAAGAGACCTCGAAAGGCTTTCAATGGAATAAAAGATATTTCTTATGTAAATTCTATAAGCACCCTTAGAAGTTGGCTTCACTGGTCCCAGATTGGGAACCGGAGCTGACCCCAAATCAAATGAACATTTTAAAGCAAATAATACACAACACAATACACGAAAATTGATTTAAATTTTTTTTTAAGGAATTGGGAAAATACTTACAAACTGTGTTCAATAATTCGGATACCTAGAGCATCACACACCCAGAGCATTAAAGAAAAAGAAAACAAAAATCGCCTTCAGAAAAGACAAACTTTCCCCCTTAATTATTTAGATCTACTTTATCTTCAGCTCATTTAGGAGGGCATTTTAGAATCAGAAATATTTTCCAAGTGTAGTCTTTTATTCCATTTGCAAACTGAGACGCATAATATTGTTTTGGCACAATATCAGATGCAGAAGGAAAGGAGGAGCAAGAAGTGCCCTTTTTGCGAGATCTGGGAGCTATTTATTGCCAAGTTCATGCCTAAATGGTTCCTGAGCAGGAAACAGGTGACCAGCACAGAAGCAGGTGGGGCGGCATGCTCCCGGGTCCCACCATTGCATTGGTTGCGGTATGCCTGTGTTTTTTTTTTTTTTTTTAATGTATTCATGCCTGAAAAGTGAATTTGATATGACACATGATAATCTATGAAAATGTTAATCAATACAAATAGTTTAAGCTGTCATCAAATGCACTTCTTTAGTCAATACTCATACCATTGAAAACAATGTCACTGTCACCAGGGCTTAATTTGCACAGCACTTAAATATTGGACTCTGTGCATCAATGCACTTCTTCTTCAAATACTGTAGGTAAACACATTTTCTCCCTATTTAAGGCTGAAGCACTCAGCACGCATTTAGCTGAGCCGAATCCTCCCTTTTGAATACCTTGATAGGTCCACTGGAGGGCAAAATTAATACTTAATTGAATCTCACAGTCATCAAAATAATCAATACTTTTTTATTATTTATTCTTTACAGTCTGTTGACTGTTTCAAACCTCTGAGGGAATGGTGGAAAGGATTCATGGCTTTGAAACACTGTCATTTAACAAGGTAATTTTCAGTGGGGCATTAGGGGTTGTGAAACATATAATAAAACAAAAATGGTGGCTTATAATAGGAAGAAAGAAAAGAATTATATTTCTGCCATCTAACAAAACAGGATAAATAAAAAAGCAAGTGCAGAGAAAGAGAGAGAGCGAGAAAGGAGGGGGACGAGGGAGAGAGAAAGACTGGCTTTTGAAGGGTTTTATCATATCAAGAGCAGAGCCGAGCTTTCATAATGCTGACATTTCTCATCCTGACAATCCTAAACAAGTGGAAAGGATGAGATCGCAGATATCATCTTTCATCACATTCCCCAGCTTAAGAACCAACATGACAGCTCCTCTTCCCTTTACACTGTTAATTACTAAATAAAATACTACTCTCTGTCAGCACCAGATTATTGCAGATAGCAACCACAAACATTTCTCCATTGTTTTCCCCCCTCAGAAATGGTGATACCTACCTTGAACTCCTTAGAAAAGAAATTAGACTTGTCTCACCATATTGTAAATATTTGAAATATAATCAATGTAATCAATGCAGTCGATTCACAGTATTGTCAGCTTGAATTTGCTAGTGATAGATTTGCATTTTGTTTACTGGGTCTTGTTGCCGGGATTTGGAGCGCTTGAAACTTGGGGGAGATGGGGGAGGCAGGAAGAAGGGAAAGGAGACACACAATTCTCAAAATTTCCCCAGATCTCTTTCCTAAATATCTAAGAAAGCATGCCTGTTCGAGTTCTGATTCAGTTGGTGGGTGGGTGGGTAGGGAAAGAAACAACGCTCGTTGGTTGACCTCGTGGCATTCCTAAGTATACTTGTCATGTGATGTCAAGATCCCAGGTTTACATTCTAGTCCACTCTTTTTACTTTATAAAAGGTTGAATCCTCAGTCTCTCTAATCTAAAGGAAGGGGTGTGACCTGTACCTTTGAGATACCCAGTCTCTGTTGCTGTACTGTTCATCTGAGCATTTTTTAAGATAACGTTAATGATAAACTTATGTTGAGAATAGCAGCCTTATGATAAGTCAGACATGATTATTAATGTGCCAGTGAATATCTGGGCAAACTTAAGAAAGAATATTCTACTCTTGCTTTATTTGTAAAGGGTTGAACTGAATCCTGAACCACACTGACAAGCTGAAATGCAGCTGCTGAGTTCAAGTGCACTTAAATCTTTAAGATGTTCCGTCTGGCTGATGTGTGCAAAACATGCACTGGCAGATGGTATATGTTCACTGACCATTAGCTCTTCTTCCTTAAATTACTTTTATGTACCTCATACATGGCTAGGTTCCCAACTAGTGCCTCTCACTGACTTGAGCTTCGAAAATCCAAGAGTTTGTCATTCAAGTACTCATTTGAATTTTTTGTGTTACAAACACTTTACGTTTTCCATGATGCAGCCCATATATATATACACACACACACACACACACACACATACATACATGACATGGTTAAACAGCAAACCCCCAGTGAGGCAGAGAGCAGACAGCTTTTAATCACAGCTGCAGCCACTGGGGGGTCCATTTGAAAATGTGTCACAAGCAGTAACCAGTGAGTACAGACTTATAAGTGATGGGGGAGTGCCTCTTTCAAGTAGCACTCGGCTTGGAAGTCATTCTCTCTCTGCCAAGAGCCATAACAGTCTGTGAAATCCTTTCTGTCGGAGTAAAGAGAGGATTTTCCAACATGCACCTATGTAGGTGCTTGTAGAAATGTAACAGACCTGCAACTTCAACCTGTACAAGGATCTCTGCAGTGGTAAACAGGAACAGAAATAGCTAGTGCAGGTGAGAAGTAAAATAGAGCTGATGAAGACTTTTTACTTGAAACTCTGAAATTGTTACTATCACAGTAGAAGACGTTGAGACTTCTTTGCAATTTGTTTATCATCCCTGACAGAAGAAAGTGACTGGTCCACCGTGGAACAGCATTGCACGTGTGCAAGAATAGGACGTGGCATGTGCCAATACAGGACACTCACAGGGGCCATCAGAGACACAAGAACCAGATGGCGAAAAAAGGAGAAGCAGGAGAGGTAGTTTCTGTTAGCAAAAATCACAATAAAAATGTTCACCATGTCCTACAAGGAGAGGACTGCAATAACCACCAGAAACTACACAGTGATTATTTATCTCCTTCAAGCATTATTAAGGAATAAAAATAGGTCCCACTTATTGAATGCCTTTACCAGACAGGCTCCTCAGATGGATCTAATGTTACCCCAGCTATGCAAGGTATCAGCCCAGATGGAGGCTCAGTAGGCTATTTCTTGCCCCAAAGGCACACAGCTAAGTGGTAAAGCTGCATTTTCAACCCTGGCCGATTGATCTCCAAAAGTCAGCACCTTTTTTACCCAGTAGGCATTGAGTAAAAAATTCAAGGCTATGGACTTAGTAACTCATGGGGTATCCCAGATTTTTGGATTATGAGCCAGAGCCAGTGGCTGTGAAAGGTGTGAAAGCCTGGATACCCTAATCCCAGACATCATCTTCCCTGTGGAATATAGGAACAAAACAGCTCTCTGGTTGACTTTGCTTGAATGAAATATATGGGGCAATATGGCATAGTAGACAGGACATCAGATAATGTTCAATACCCAGGCTTGCATTCAGCTTCACCCTCTAGATAAACATGGCAAGCCACTTAACCACCTTTGGCCTTGGTTTTGTTGTCTAGAAAGTGAAAAGTCTATAATAAAACAATATTTCCCAAAGTACATTCCACGAAACACTTGCCCCAAAAGACACTCTGCAATGAAAGAGTTCTGCAGTCGTACCCACGTGGAAAACTCAGCAGGGAAGTCCACCAGGAAAGAAGTCCATCGAATTATCTTATCCTAGCATTTTCCAAGATTATCTGACCATGGGAGGTCTTTGCCTTATAACTCATATTATCTAATAGATCTGGAATGGGCAAGGTTAGATTATCTGTAAATTACTGCACTAATTTTTAATGATTTTATAATACTAAGCTCAAGCACTTCTACAAGTACCTATTTGTGTAGTGCTTCTCACATTCTAACAACTTTTACCTAATTAATGTTTCTTAGAGTTTATTATGTGTAGTTACCATATATGATATATGATTTACTATGTACTAACCATATATACTGTCATTATATGCTAACTTCTGGTGTACTTTCCTATAATTTTTAAATAGAGATGTCCCAGTGTATTTCTATCATAAAGCCTTGAAAGGTAGATATGGGGTACTGTATTAAGGAGGAGAATTCAATACCACATAAACAAATATGTAATTCAGCTAAAGACCTTCAATAATTTAACCAACAGAGTTTTGATAAGCATATTCATTCTATTTTATAGTCGGAGAAACTAAAGATAGCGAGATAATTAACTCAGCAAAGCATCCATGTCCAGTGGCAGCCACGCGATGGAAATACCCACACCTCTCTACACTGAGCTTGAACTAGGTCCAGAGTATTTTTACGTACATACAAACTAACAATGAAACAGGCCATCAGGACAGCTTTGAGGAAAATGCAAATAACATAGGCAGGCTTCAAAAATCCAGGGAAACAATTCATTTGGTTGTGAAGCACTCGAGTATGGTAGTTACACAATACACAACAGATTTATTCCTAGAAATCAATAGAAAAATTACGTTCATTATGAAGAAAAAAAATGTATTGGATTTTCCCTCATCTCTAAATGCTACATTTCAACTTAGGAAAGGATAGAAACAAATTACGTACATCCAATTTAAGATGCAAACACACCATCATATTTTGTGTTCAGTTTCTCCCATGGAGAAGAGGTAAAAATTGAAATCAAAAAGAATTAAGAGGAAGAAATGAGGCATTGGTAGGTTTGGGGAAAGGGCAACGTCAAGTGTGAATATCGTTACCTTAGTCGTGAAGAAAAACTTAGTTTCTTTTATCAATTACCAAATATTATTAATTAGTTTAGCTCTTGATATGATATTTATTGTAAGAGTATTTCTCCCAAAAGTTTTAAAACATTTCTAATTTTTCATCATTCACTATTTCCTTACTTTTTCAGTAGTTTTTAAAACAAGAACTTCTATTTGACTTTCTGAAATAAGATATTTTATTTTTATAAGTATTTTTTATTGATGTAAGTGTACGTATTTATTGTAGAACATTTTGAAAATTTGGAAAGATCAAAGAAGGATACTAAAACTATTATAAATTCACCCACAACTGATTATTTTATTTTAAATGTCACTTTTTGGGCCGCAAACAAAAACTATTTTGAAAAAAAGTGGAAAATCCCACATTTCTAGCAAATATTCAACAGACAAAAATTTCCATTATAATGCACTTCATTATAAAGCTTACACATGCATACCTTTGATTGTTCCACAGTAGATTTTTTTCACAGCCAAATATTGATCCCAGCATGCACTTCCTTCCTTAACTCAACATTCCCAGCTGCTATCGCTTTCTCCGTGTCTCTCCATTTTACAGTTAGTGTGGCTGAAATTTTATTTAATCCTATCCCAAAATATATAAGATAAGTATTCTGTGACAATCAAGCAGGACTTTCAAAATTAAAAATAAATGCTGCATGTAACAGTAGCGTACTAAAGAGGGGACCCCATGGATATTGCCTAATTTAGCGCTAATTACTGGCAGGACCAAGAATTGCTGTCTCTTTTATCTTGATTCCCATACCAATGTGGTTTTCTATATCTCGTGAAGGATATTGTGAGACTTGGCTGAGCCCGTTGGCTCACACCTATAACCCCAGCGCTTTGGAAGGCCAAGGCAGGCGGTTCAGAAGGTCAGGACTGCGAGACCAGCCTGGCAAACACGGTGGAACTAAAAATACAAAAAATTAGCCGGGTGTGGTTGCGGGCATCTGTAATCCCAGCTACTCAAGAGGCTGAGGCAGGAGAACCGCTTGAACCTGGGAGGCGGAGGTTGCAGTGAACCGAGATCATGCCACTGCACTCCAGCCTGGGTGACAGGGCGAGACTCCATCTCGAAAAAAAGAAAAAAAAGAGATACTGTGAGACTCAAGTGAGGCAATGTACAGATAACGTGTATGAATATGTTTGGAAAGATATAAAAGTACTACACAAACAGACTATTTTCTACCGCTTCCCACATTAAGGTATCTAACTGGGAGTTACTTTTCTCTCCACACCCTCAGTTTGGAGCACGAGCCACCAAATCGTTGAAGTTGAAGACTCAAATAGATGCTGTAGCGCATGCTGTGGGATGCTGCCCAGATCCTCCCTTTATTTTTTATTTTTTGAGACGGAGTCTCGCTCTGTTGCCAGGCTGGAGTGCAGTGGCGCCTTTAGAATCAAGGCACTTATTTCCCAGTAGCCAGGCATGTTGCCCCTCAATGACTCACGGTAAAGGAGCCCTTTCTCAGGAATTGCTCCTGCCTGAACGGAGCTGCCTCTCTCAAGGTCCTATCTGTTCCTCTGGGGCAGCCTGGATTTTGCCTTATGGCCTGCAAAGCCTGAAATATTTATCATTTACCTCTTTACAGAAAAAGTTTGCTGACTCGCGAGCTCCGCCCTGGGTTTGATCAGTTGCCTTAACTGATATTCATGCTCTAAGACTAGCGTTCAATCAGAAAAGCCACATTCCAGGCGTGGCCACCACAAACGTTGTTCACTGACCACCACTCCCTCGCCCTGCATTTTGCTGTTTAGTATCATTTATATCAATTTGGGTAGAATTAGTGCCTTATTGATCAACATTAACAGAGGTTAGAAATGGGTTCTCATTTGGTTAAATTAGTCATATTTAAAATATGTGCATTGGCTAAAATATTTTGGAGACCTTTCCCACCTTTGTATGCAAGCAGAGAATATTAATGATCTAGCAAGTATTGTTGTCTATGCTTATAGATCTTGCTTCTAGAACTTTGCCATATCTGCCTTAATGAACCTTCATGCAAGGTATGCTAGATTCATCTAAAATGACAGAGAACTATGACTTCATTAAGCTTTCAGACAAGTCAAGTAAACTATTTGGAAATAATTGGTGATAAAAGCGTGCTTAATAAATATCTGAACGTATGGCAGCTCTTGGTCTGAGAGCTTGTTTTCATCATAACCACAATGCAAGGCTTTGAGGACGACTTAGCAAACCCTCACTCATCTCTAACCATAATGGTAGTTTTGGTGGCCTACCATTATCTACCAAAAAGAACCTAATAGTTGTGCATACAAATGTTGCCCCAGGCCATCTGCTACACAACCCACTGTACCAGGTGATGACCCCCAGTCAGATGAACACTGTATTAGAGGCAAGCAAGCTCATTACACAGTGAAATAAGGTCTAGAGCTTCTGTTAAAAGGATGTCCCAGGCAAATTATACTATTTGCTAGTCCCACTAATCCCCAACACTTTATCAAGGGAATATTTGGTTAAGGTGAATGTACAGAATCATCTTGAAAGAAAAAAAATAATACAGCAAATACAAGATTTCCTTTGGTGTAACAGGATGGTATTTCATTACCAACAATGAGGGTGCACATATGGGCAGTTTAAGGGTCTCTTGTCTTTTTGTTGAAAAGAAAATGAGTCTGTAGTATACTTGAGGAAAGGGTTTCACAGATCTGCCCATATTGCATATTTGCAATGCATCACAGATGCAATAAAATCATGATACTTGTCTGTTAGCTAATCATTTTCTTTTTCAGATAAGTGTCCTCCTCTCCTGTCAGTATCCACATAGGGTCTCTATCCCTCTCCAAGTCCCACCATGAATGCCACGTTCTCTTAACTATGCTTATACTCTAGAGGCTACTCCAATTGATAATGAAAACCGATGCAGCTGTATTTAAACAGAGATAAGCAAATAAGCCAAACCGCTCATCAATGTAAACCTGTAGATTGAAATAACAACGTAACAATCAATTAAACAGGAGTCTGCCAGTTCTGAACTTCTACAAAGCATCTAGCACACAGCTGGACACACCTCCTCGGAATCCTCACCTTGAACCTCTATAGCTCCTTTGCCCCTAGGAGGTTAAAATGACTGTATGGATGATGCTTCACGTATACTTATCTGGGAAGAAAGGGAGACACTGGTATTGACAACCTAATAGCACCATCAATTCAATTTCTGCTGCCTTTGTGAAAAAGCATCAATAAGAGTTCAATCCAGGATCATCTAGATCTGGTCTTTTGGTAATGGGGTTATACAGCAGTATTGACATTGCATACACATACCCTATATTCATACACTCTTTATAATCTGAGGGCTTCAAATAGCTATCAGGATTTAATCAGAATACAACTCAGATTAAAGTGAATTTACATTTAGCAATTTGAATGTAGAGTTGCTTGGGAGTTACTAAGAGAGAATATCTGGTCTCTGTCCTAAAAAGAGCTTACTTTCTAGCAGCTTAAAAACTCTAGCAGAGACACTTAATTAATGTGTGTGCATGTGTGTGTGTGTGTGTGTGTGTGTATCTCAACATTTGCAACCTTTTGCAAAAGTGAGATAGTCAGTTTCCAGAATAGAAAGACCTGTTCTCTAGTCCCAGGGTTTTAAAACTGTGCTCTGAGAAGCCCTGAGGGTTTTAGAGAGGTGCCTCCAGGACCTCAAAGGGAGATAGGGGAAGACCTAAGTGCCCACTCCCAGTTTTTAAGACCATATTGGCTCCTCCCATCTATTTTACATGGAGTCTTTAGTATACTTGAGGAAAGGGTTTCACAGATCTGCCCATATTGCATATTTGCAATGCATCACAGATGCAATAAAATCATGATACTTGTCTGTTAGCTAACATTTTCTTTTTCTTTTTTAAAAATATAATTTATTTTTATTTTAAGTTCCAGGATACACGTGCAGGACATGCAGGTTTGTTACACAGGTAAACATGTGCCCCGATGGTTTGCTGCACCTATCAATGATTTACTTTTCCAAAACACTTAGGCGTTAGACCCTACAGCTGAGATGTTTGAGTCCCTGGCAGGCAGACATGTGTCAAAATTCCCAATACTGGGCACTATGTCTGATACAAAATAGGCTCTCAGTAAGTGTGTTTGACTGATTGATTGATAGGAAAGAAGGAAGGAAGGAAGGAAGGAAGGAAATGGAAGGGAGAAAAAGGAAGGAAGGGAGGGAAGGAGAGAGGAGAGGAAAGGAAAGAAAGGGAAGGGAAGGAAAGGGAAGGGAGAAAGGGAGAAAGGAAAGGAAAAGAAAGGAAAGGAAAGGAAAATGGGAAGTTCAGAGCAAGGATTAGCTTTGGCTGATATTTTTAGGATACATTCAGCTGTGTCTGAAACGACATAATATGAAGCCGAGGCCTCACCCGGCTATCATACCTCTCTGACTCTGCACACACATACACACTGACCCATATGCTGCTTCCAGAAGCAGAAGTGAGCTCAGTTTGTGTGACTGCATTACTTGTTGTAAATAGGACAAGATGGAAGAATGTCATAGCTACACTGGAAAGGGAAAGGAAAGTTTCATTTTGCCCCAGGACTGAAGTTGAATGGGAGAGGAGCGACTACCAAGCTAGTCCGGGATTAGTCCAACAAAGTGAAGGCAGCAGAGCCCCAAGGGGCCCCAGGTGTGCACAGGGACCACGCCCCAAGGGCTCAGCCTTTGGGCTCTGTCTCCTCATTCAGCTGGAAGCTTCATGTCACCGAGGGAAGCCAGCCACCGCCAGCGCCTCTATAGCACTAACTGTGGTCCCAGCCTCCTCGCGGCCTTCAGGAGCAGTGTCATCAAACACACACAGCGTATTAGAAGCGTGATTTTACTACAAGTGTTCTCTTGGTACAATTTTTCTTAGAAGAAATTTATTTAAATGAATTTTACATGAAATATGTGTATACATCTAATTCTGTCCTTCTGTTCTGATGACAAAGTTGAGAAGAAAAACTTTTTCTTCCAAAAACATCCAGCTCTTTATGGTTTCAGATTTCCATAAATAAATACAAAAATCCATCCTGCCCCCTGCTGACAGACTAATATTCCTAAAAATCCAGCTCAAAACTTGACTGTTTCCACAGTAGTTTCTGAATTGGACCAGAACTCCTACCTACGGTGCCAGGCCCTCCCCATTCGGAGCCTGGTCTAGCTGTCCTGGACTGTGACATTGGGCTGGGCACTGCAACACCAGAGAATGTGCTGTTCACATTCTAATGATGATAAAATCGCTGAGACAATTTTCTGTCATGTGGCAATAGAGCGTCCAGGTGCTTCCTGGTCTAGCTCCACAGAGATGCCCTTTGGCCTATAATAGGCAGTCTGTGGCCAGCCTCACCTGGGACCTCGAAGAGCCCCACATCTCAGTCCCACGGTGCCAGAGTGAGTGCTTGGGAACTGCAGTCCAAGAGCCTGTAGTTGGGTTCACCTGGGTTTACCTTCTACCCACTGAAGGGCACAGTTCCCTGAGCCTTCATTTCCCTGAGAGGAAAATGGGGTAATAACAGTACATGTCTCATGGGATGGATGGGTTAGCAGATTAAATAAATAATTCACAAACAGTGCTCAGAGCAGGCCAACTGCTTAGTAATAATAAGAAATTTCTATATTGCTTGCTCCCTGCTGTCTGCGACCTTTCCGACAAGGTGTGACTGTTTGTGTAGTTTATTGTGGAGAAGTGCCTTAGCCTTCATCAGATTTTAAAGGGATTCATGATCTGCTGTCTGATCTGCTCCCCACCCCACACCCCACCAAAAAAATTCAACAAGTAACCGCTGCTAAAAAGGATACACTATCTTTATATCCACACACTTCAAATATTAGGACAGTGCTGGGCACGTAATAAACTCTCACTAAATATTCATTGCTTTCATTTGAAAAACAAAAATAAGAATTGAAAGCTATAAAAGATAAGAGAAGAAAAACATTTTTTTAATTCAGATTTTTTTTTTTTTTTTTTTTTTGAGACAAGTCTCACTCTGTCGTCCAGGCTGGAGTGCAGTGGTGTGATCTCGGCTCACTGCAACCTCTGCCTCCCGTGTTCGAGCAATTCTCCTGCCTCCACCTCCCAAGTAGCTGGGACTACGCCTGCCACCACACTCAGCTAATTTTTTGTATTTTAGTAGAGATGGGTTGTCACTATGTTGGCCAGGCTGGTCTCAAACTCCTGACCTCAGGTGATCCACCCGCCTCAGCTTCCCAAAGTGCTGGGATTACAGGTGTGAGCCACTACGCCCAGCTAATTTTTTGTATTTTAGTAGAGATGGGGCTTCACTGTGTTGCCCTGGCTCATCTCGAACTCCTGAGCTCAGGCAATCTGCCAGTCATGGGCTCCCAAAGTGCTAGGATTACAGGTATAAGCCACCATGCCCGGCCAATTTAGATTTTTTAAAAAATAAAATTACTCAGAAGTCTTTTGAGAAGGTAACTCTATAAATCCTAACATCTTATGATTTTTAAGAAAAAAGTAACTGTCAGAAGGTTGTAAATTCTGTAGAATTTTCTCTCTGAATTAAAACAGTATCTGGCTTTTAATTCTACAAGGTTCACAACTCCACATTCTCTAAATAAGCCAGTCTAATTCTGTTCAAAGAGCCATTGCCTAACTGATTTCACCAATACGTGTTTTCCTTCCCTCTGTTCCCAAACTGCAATAGCACACGCTGGGAACCGCTAATGTGGCTTGGTTGCCCCAGCGTTGCTTCCTGTGCTTCCCAGCAGTCTGAGCAGCTTTCTCTTGGCCAGCACAAGATACTATGGAGTTTTCCTCTCGTTCTCTGCCTTGGGTCTGTACACGGCTGCGCTCAGCGCCAGCTGCTCCGGTCCCTCCCTCTCCTGTAATCCACTCTCCTTTAATATTCCAAGGGTGACCCTTGACTGTCCTTTGAATGCCGCTCCAATTCAAAAGGCTTCTGAGCTTTTAAGACGAGCAGAGATAACATAATTCCAAGGAGATGGGGGTGGAGAGGGAGGAAGAATGTGATTGGAAAGATTAGCTAAATCTTGTCATTCCCGGGGATTTGGCTGCTCACGAAAACATGAACTGGAAGGTTTGTTGTTGTTGTTTTTTTTTATATAGGTTATCCCCATTCCATCAGCTATCTGTATTAACCCCTATTAAAAATATTTTGCAGATTTGTTTCCAACCTAAAACTATAAACAGAGGATTAAGTAAATATTTCTTTAAATCTCTAGCCTTTGAAATTGAGGGCAATTTAAAAACCAGGCCAGCCTTTATTAATATTTACTTACATCCTCTTTAGTTTGCATGGATTGGGGATGGCTGTGAATCAGGGCCTACTTAAGACAAAGCTGATGCAATTCAACAAATATTTATTGACAGTTCATTAGTACCAGGTGTTGTGCTAGGGACAATGAGAAATGTAAAAGATCTAGAAACATTAACTGCCATAAAAAATGTCACCATCTAGTAGACATCGGCAAAGGGAAGAAAGTAATTGTATTCAGCGTCTTCCATGTGCCTGTCTACTTTCACAGTAATAATATTTTCTTAGCACCCTGATCATGTTGACGCAATGTGTTCTATGTACGTAGATTAGGCGTGTGCACACACAAACACAACGCCCTCTCTTGGAAGCACTGTCTTGACTTCATTATGGCTGCTAATAAATAAACATGTCGCTCCACGCAGGGAGTTTTGACTGGTTTTCTAGGCTTTATTTCTCATTTTAGGGAGGTAATCGGAAACTGACTACCCACCATCTCACACTCTGAAGCTCACACAGTGAAACGAGGTTTCCACACAGCCATTCAAGATTGGCACTGCTGGATGGAACAGATGAAGCATCTGAGTTGCTGTTTCTCCCTGAGTATTTGTAAAGAATTGCTGACTTAATATCCTCAAGCACCTAGAATGGCTAACGTGTTGTCAAGGGGAAAATCAGACCCATTTTAACAAATCAGTAAGACACCTTCATAAAAGCATGGATAAACAGGTGAGCTAAAGTCTTCATAAATAATTGGCTCTGTTAAGTGGGTTTAGGGGCTTATCCAGTATCCACTTGCTATCATTAATTTGCTTAGACAAATTGTTTAAGGCAAAAATGCATCATAGATTGAAGAAAAACAACATCAACTCAATGCTGGCTGAATTATCCCAAATTTTAATATGTAAGCGAGGTCTGTTCCTATGACACTGATGTACCTGTACCCCAAGAAAGCTCGATCCTCCACAGCTGGAATTTAGCCTCGTTACACAATCAATCCTGTTTCACGCTACTCCACTGAGCTTCTGCACTATAACTCCACAGGGACATGCATTTTGCCTGAAAAGTTTTCTGTTTCCTGCACAACACAAATGAGAGATGAAATATTGTTAGGTTCTCCTACTTTCTCTCACACCTCAACTACAAGGGCCCATGTATCTACCTTCCTCCACGCACCTGGTTCGTGTCCTGACGCCCTGTGAGATTTGAGCTCTGTCTGCAAGTCTCGCCCTTGGCGTTCGAATCTTGTGAGTACTTATTTCCTTAGTATGTCAAGCAAAACTCTAATCAAGCCTGCTGAATACTTCGTTAAAGTAAATCAGCAGGAAATCATCTTTTGAATTAAAATAAGCAGAAAAATCCGAATTAGTGTTGAGATAAACTCGGAAATAAATTCCCAGATTTTGACATAAAAATAATCAACTGCAATAGACTTTTGAACCTGAATACATTTTTAAAATCCAGTGGAAACCAGTTTGATTTGTTGTTGCACAAAGACTATTAGAAATATTTTCTCATTTAACTTTGATATCGTGTGTGTGTGTGTGTGTGTGTGTGTGTGTGTGTGTGTGTGTGTGTGTCTTTAGAGATGGGATTTCACCATGTTGCCTGGGCTGGTCTTGAACTCCTGGGTTCAAGTGATCCTCCCACCTCAGCCTCCCAAAGTGCTGGGATTACAGGTGTCAGTCACCATACCTGGCTTTGGTAGTGTTTTTAATGTTATTTATTTATCCAAAGTGCTTATTGAGTGAGTACTATATGCCAAGGGTCCCCAACCCTCGGGCCAAAGACCAGTCTGTGGCCTGTTAGGAACTGGGCCACACAGCAGGAGGAGAGTGGTGGGCAAGCAAGTGAAGCTTCATCTGTATTTATAGCCGCTCCCCATAGCTCACATTACCACCTGAGCTCCGCCTCCTGTCAGATCACTGGCGGCATTAGATTCTTGTAGGAGCACAAACCCTATTTGAACTTCGCGTGTGAGGGATCTCGGTTGCCCATTCCTTGTGAGAATCTAATGCCTGATGATATGTCACTGTCTCCCATCACCCCAAAATGGGACCGTCTAGTTGCAGGAAAACCAGCTCAGGGCTCCCACTGATTCTACATTATGGTGAGTTATATAATTATTTCATTATATATTACAATGTAATAATAATAGAAGAAATAAAGTGCTCAATAAATGTAATGTGCTTGAATCATCCTGAAACTGTCCCCAGTCTATGGAAAAATTGCCTTCTGTGAAACTGGTCCCTGGTGCCAAAAACGTTGGGGACCACTGCTATATACCATCCACTCCTCTAGGTGAGGGGAACACCTCACTGAACAAGACAGATCAAGTCCAGGGACCTCTTACAGCTAAAATTACAGTGGGAGAGACAGGCAAAAGTGAAATAACTAAATATGATGTTGAACAGTAATGAGTGTTATGAACAAAAACAAAGCAGGACATAGGGTGGAATGGAGGGATGTGGGTATGTAACTTACATAAGGCGATCGGAGAGGTCTCACAGTGAAGGGACTGGTGGGCACAGCCACAGTGCCTGAGGGGAAGGGTGTATGAGCATCACAAGGCCATGTGGAAGGAAAGGCCCTGCACTAGGGGCCTGTTTAGTGTCCTCTTGGGGACAGGAGGCTGGTGGGGCTGAGAAGTGAGGGGGCATGGGTGTTAGAGAAATGGCCCATGGCCAGATCTAGTGGGCCATTTCTTGGCCATGGCAAGGACATGGAATTTAATTCCAATCACAAGAGAAAACCACTTGAGGGTTTTGAGCAAGGCATGACAAGGTCTGATGTGCCTTCCAAAAAGCTGCTTTGTGGGGAGGCAAAAACGGAAGTGTGGAGGAAGATGGCTGGTAGTTTAAGCACTAGACACATTTTGAATTAAAAATAAAAGATTTTAAAAGGTTTACTGGGCCATAAAAAAGCTGTTATTCTCATAGAACTAGGAAAAAAAATTCAATAACCCATATCTTACAAAAACTCAAATTTAAGCCATTTTTTTTCTTACTATTTTACCACAATGGTCTTTGTATCAACCAAATTCCTTTTGAGAATCAAATAAATCATCTCTCAGCTTTAGCTGCCTTTGCAGAACCAGTACTGGCTGCTTCCTTCTTGGCTGTCAGGCTTAATTGGATTATTACCAAAGCCCCCTGGGCACGTGCGGCCAGTGAGGAAGGGAGTGAGTCCCTAACATCACTGAAGTCTATTCTTCCTGACTCTGGACTAGCTCCCAGCACAGTCTTAAAAAAGCCACTTTAACTTATCTGAATACAGTTGACCCTTGAATTACACAGATCTGCACCACAAGGGTCCACTGATACGTGAATTTTCTCCTGCCTCTGCCATCCCTGAAGCAGCAAAACTGGCTTCTCCCCCTTCCTTCTCCTCCTCAACTGACTCAAAGTGAAGAGGACAAAGATGAAGACCTTTATGATAATCCACCTATACTTAATAAATAGTAAATATATTTTCTTTTCCTTAAGATTTTCTTAATAACCTTTTCTTTTCTAGCTTACTTTATTATAATAATCCAGTATATAATACATATAACATACCAAATAAGTGTTAATCGAATGTTTATGTTATTGGTAAGACTTTTGGTCAACAGTAGGCTATCGGCAGTTAGGTTTTTGGGGAGTCAAAAGTTGCATGTGGATTTTGCACTACAAGGAGGTTGATGCCCCAACCCCTGTGCTGCTCAGGGGTCAGTTTTATTTCCTTCAGCTAAAATAGTATCTGTCACTTCCCAGTGGGACTTAAAAACCATGCACGGTCTTGAGCTTGTCAGAAAATGAGTATCATCTGCGGGACTCTCCAGGCATGAATGCCCCTCCTCATAGCCTGGGCATCAACCCGGAAGAGGCCTGTGCTCTACCTTCCCTAGCAAGTCTCTTCTCGAACACTTGGTCCCTGGCATTCTGGGCTTTTTGACCTAGTCTCACATGATAAAAAGCCCCTTTTCAACTGCTAATGGTTTGTACTGACCTCAGTTTAGGGACCGCTGCTTCTAAGAGCCCTTGTCTGAATGCAGCTTTTAGCTCTGTGGTGACACTGGCAAGGAGCTCATGCTTTTTAAGTCTCAACTTCAATCCTCCCCACCTATTGTCATCTATTCTGAGCCACTCAAACCCACAGTGGGCAATGTCGCAGAGGTTCTATATTCTGTACAGAAGGCAAGTGCCCAGTCCACTCTCCACAGTTTTTATGTGCGATCCTCAGGTCCTGTGGATCAGAACCCCGGGGGGGACAGGGGGTTAAATATAGATTTCCAGATCCTTCCTCAAACTGCTAAATAAGAATCTCATAGGGCAGGGCTCAGCAGTCTATACTTTTAACATGTTCCTCAGAAAATTCTTATGAATGCTGAAGAGTGGGAACCCCTATCCTAAAACCATAATCTGAGGAATCAGAAAAGAAGAGTTATCAAGTTTCCCAGCATTTCCAAAGAAAGCAGGCCACAGCAATACACAGCTTTATAGTTACTTTTAAATAGGAGAAAACTCTTCACGAGTTCCTGTTATTCTGTCCTCTGGGTTATAACATTTGAAGCCTTGAGCTATTTATTTCATATTCTTTATATTTCAGACTCTATCATTTAACCTTTCAAAATTGCTCTTCAACTTGACAGTCTACATTTATTTTTTGAATCCATATTTTCCCTGAGTTTTAGTTTAGGATTATGGAACTTACTATACAAATTTATGAAAATTATATTTATACATATATATGCATGTATTAGGTGTATATATAATCTCTGTTATCTTTCTTAGTGTTTTTAGAATCAGATTGTATACACAAGTTAGCATCCTGCTTTTATAATTCACTTTTTCATTCAATAAATATTTATTAAGGGCCTAACATGTGCTTCCAGCTAGGTCTTGGATGGTCTTTAAAATGAGGCATGTGCACACTAGGGAATGTTGTGAGACAGGGCATTGATGTACAGTGAGAAAGTATTAGAATTTCTCCTCTTATTTCACTTCTTATAATTCTATTTTGTGTATGTTTTTTAGTGGCAAAAATGTGTGCTATAAAAAGAACTACATAGATAAATATCAATACATTAAGAGTGCATAGTAAAAATCATTTTCATTGATAAGGCTGTGCTATCAAAAAACCAGACAATCTCTTGATTTAAGATGTGTCCAGTTAGTCCCACAAAAAACAAAATTTTGACAGTTTTAAATACATTCTCAGGAGTGAAATTACGGTTTAAAAGAATGTGAACCATTGCCAAATTGCCTTCAAGATCAGGTGGTGGAAAATTTATGTTCTCAGTGTATGAAAAAGCCTCTCTTTTGTATTATCCTTAAAATTTTTTTCTAACCTATTAGATGGAAAGTGGCATTTTATTAATGCTTTAATTTGCATCTCATTACCAAGGTTAAATTTTTCAAGTTTATTAGTTAATTAAGTTTCTTCTTTTATAAATTACTCACATCCTTTACCTGTCTTTCCACTGTGGGGTCTAAGTATTTTTCTCATTGAACTTTATATAGATTTATAAAAATAATAATTATAAAAATGTAATAACTGACATTTATTGTGTTGCACACTGCCTGGGCTGTAAACACATACTTGATTTTGACACCTCGCAACAACAAAGACTGGTATGGTTATTTCCCCCATTTTATTGATGATGAAATTGAGATTAGTGAAAAATAAAATGTAATTTAGCTGTATTTCTGATTCCAAATTGTATGCATCCGAATTTTTTTTCTAGAATTTGTTATTTCCGTTTGATTTTTATTTACGTTATTTTTTTAAAAAGATTTTTAAATTTTTATCCAGTCATATTTAACCTTTATTTTTATGAAAATAAACCACTTCCCTTTCCACAAAAAGACACGTATATATACCAATTTTTAAATTTCCTATTATTTTATTTTAAAAATAATTCTGCAGTCTCTGGAATTTGAGTGGGCATATGGCATTAACTGCAAATCTCACATCTTCCCAAATAATCAAATTTTAGAGCATAATTAGTTGAATAATCCATTGGCATATTATGCTTGCTTTTTTTTTTAGTCAAAGTAAGTTGTAATGAAATGCCAGGTCTATTTTTGAACCATACATAGTGTGATGATATATAATGCCATGTATATGTGTGTATATGTTAAGTGTATATATATGCCATATACATAATATATACATTTTATGTTTCTAAGTATGATTTATAAATATGTATATTAATATATAAATTATATGCAATGCATATATTATATATGATTATGTATAATGTATATATTTTAATGATGTATTTCTATTAGGTTATATTATATATAATAATATGATATTATATATTATATAATATACTATACATTATGCACAATATGCTACATATATTATATAACCTATATAATAGGGCAAAAATCATCTATATGCTATTCTTCTTTGTCAAAAACATCTTAGATATTCTCAGCTCTTTATTTCCCAGATGAACTTTAGAATCATTTTGTCAAATTCTAAAATAAAAAGGGAGGGAATAAATGTCATCTTTGTAATATTCAGTGTTACCATCAACACTTGCTTCTTCTATTTATTTAAATTTTATTTTATTATTATCAGGAAGATGTTGTCATTTCCTCCACATCTATTACAGACATTTTTGTTTTAAAATTTCCAAATATTTTATGTGTTGCTCATATTGTGAATGAAATCAATTTCTTTTTCTATTATCAAGTTATATGTGGTCATTGCTCTTATATAGAAAAGCTATTGAGTTTTCAGTTGATTCTCTTAGGACTGTACACATATATATATTCATATTTTTATCAAATTAAAATAGATGTCCCCTTTTCACTATTTATGACTATTTCATATCTTATAACACTAAGCAAAATAATACCTAACAATAGTGATATAAGGCATTCTTGTCTTAGCCTTGATTTTAATTGGAATGCTTCTTGCATTTCACCAAAGTAAGATATTTGAAGCATATTTGGTGTTGGTTTAAGAGAAATTAGCTTTGTCATGTAAGAAACTTTCAATTCATTTAAAAAAATTAAATCAGAAATGGCTGTTGTAATTTATCAGTTGTTTTCTTTTTTTCTTTCAAGTTAACCTAAAGTATCATGCAGATACGTTTCCTAATAGTAAAGCATCTTTAGATCCAGGAATATTCTGAGTTAACTGTCAAGCCAAATTGGGGTTTCAGAATATTTTATTGAGTATTTTGCGTTGATACCTTTATAAGTAAAACTAGTTTACAAGTTTTTTTCAATTGCTCTCTTGTGTATTAATATCAAGATAAGAAAACTGACTTGTAAAATTATTTCAGTCATTTTTAATATTTTTCTATCTCTGGAATAATTTATGAAGCATAAGAATATGTGTCTCTTGAAAATTTGAGATTATTTACTAGTAAAATTATCTATACTAGGAGCCACATATTTTCTTTCTTTTTCCTCTTGGAGAGATTTTTAAATAATTTTATAATTTTACTATAGTAGTACCCTACTTATTTATTAGTCAATTTGGATCATTCATCTTTTCTTATAAATTCAACTATATGTAAGATTTTCAAGTATATCTGAATGGGATTGTATGTAATATTATTTTATCACTTTAACATCCTTCATATCCATTGTTAAATCTTCTGTCTCACTCATGCTTTTTTCCCCTATTTTATGTTGTTTAGATTTAGCAAATATTTATTTTATTGGCTTTCTTTTTCAAATATCTGTTATAATTATCAACTTAAAGAATTTGATTTCATCTTTCATTTTCATTATCTTTCTACCCAATGTCTTTATGCTTCTTGATTTTCACACTTTTGTGAATTTATTTATCCTTTTTAAACAATAATGAAAGAATGTAAGATTGTGAGTTTGTTCTATCCTGTGAATTCTCATATTCATTGTTCAATATTTTTAAAATTAATAAATAGCCCATCCTGTGATGTTATTTTATTCTGGAGATTTTTTTTGGAGATGTTTTAAATTTAATGGAGGGTTTTTACGAATCTCTTCTCTATTATTAATTTTTAATTGTAACCGATTATGGAAGAGAATGTGTTTTTTAATTCTTTTTTGGGAGAATTTTTTAAGGCTTGTTTTATGATCAGCTTTTAAATGTTCTACAGATACGTAAGATCGAAGTATCTTCTATGTTTATAAGACAGCTTAATATATAAATTAGACATTTAAAATTATGGTTTTAATTCTTTAAGTTATTATTTACTTTGTGTCTCCTTGGTCTAGCTAAAGTTGACCGATGAGTTAATATTTCTCATAATGCTGGTTTTTAAAAACTTTGCATTGACTTTCTAAGAATTTCTGCTTTATGTATTTTTAAGTCTTGTTATTTGATGTGTACTGTTTCAATTAAATGTCAATTGCATTTTCCCATCAACAGAAATGGAACTTTTTATCATTTAGTCCTTTTTGTCCTGAACTCTACTTTGGGTTTTTTTGTTTGAGTTTTATTGACAAATATTTGCTGCTTCTTTGATTTTACCAGTTTTATGTCTTATTTTAGGTGTGTTTCTTATTACTAAGAAGTCTGTTGTCATATTTTTAATGAAAAGTTGCTATTCATATCTTACAAAGAAATTTAAAACATTCATGTTTATTGCCAGAATTAATATATTTGATCTTATTTTGATTACCTCAGTTGTTTTTGTAGTTTTATTATTATTTTCAGTTTAATTTTTATTTGTATTTTCTGTCTTTGTGCTTCATTTGTTATTTGGAGTTTTTTGTTTCTTTATGTGTCTCATTTGCTTTTTTGTTTCGTTTGTGCATGTTTGTATTAATCTTTGCCAGAAATTTGTAAGTTTTATATACTGCTTTTAGCTCTTCAACTGGCAACTACTATTTTAAATACACTTACTAGCTTTTCATTTTTAACTCTCTAGTTGAGAATATAATGATATCATTGAAGCACCCTTTCTCAATGAAATTTGTGTTAAGAAAATGGGTTTCTATAGCTTTATACAACCACCAACACATATCTCATTCTAAGTCTTTAATACAGAATTTTATATCAAATTTACTATTATTTAAAAATATTTTATACTCTGAAATGTTTTCTTTCAGTATTATTTTGTATTTCTATTCAATTTCTTAACTAAATTTCTAAGTTATTCAGTTCACTTCAGATCTAATTGGCTTCAGAGTTCGGCAGCAATCCATTTACTTCACGATGTTCGTTTCCCTTAGTTCATTTTGATTCATCTCATCTGTCTTTTAGCAATTTTTTAAAAGAGATTGTGTGGGTAGCGTATCAGCGGAATCCTTGTTTATCTGATAATGTATTTCTGTTGCCTTCACACATTAAAGGCGTCTTCACTAACTAAATTTGTTATATTGCTACTTTTGACTCAAAATTCTATTAAGATTATTTAAATGTCTACTGAAATTTATTTCCAAGTGGGGATGTTTTAAAACTAACCTGCTACTTGTTCTTTTACAAATAATATTTTTGTTTCATGCTCTATGCTTATAATGTTATTGTTTTTCTTTGTTATTAAAAAAATGACCAAGATATCTCCAGGGTGGGTGTCTTTTCATCGAGTTTCTTAGAACTGAGAGAACCCTCTCAATCTTGATTTCTCAGGGATTCCCCACCTCCATTTAACATTGCCTTAAATTATTTTCTTCTAGTCCTCCAGAAGTCTTGCATTGTTCTTCATTTTCTGTCCTTCGTATCCATTGTCTCTCTTATCCATTTAAGCTCCTGTGGCTTTGTCTCTGTTTTGCAACAGTTTTGTGAGTTTCATAATACATTGGTTTAATTTGCCAGTGGAAGCCTATACTTTCATCTTCTAATGTGAATTTTGATTTGTCACTGAAATACTTTCTTACCTCGAGGAACCCCTTTTTGCATCTCACTCTGCTGTCTTTCCTCTTAGCCCTCTTTTCTTCTATAATTGTTGCCCAAGCTGATCTCGAACTCTCAGGCTCAAGTAATCCTCCTGCCTTGGCCTCCCAAGTGGTAGGATTACAGGCATGAGTTGCCACACCCATTAAATTCTTATATACACATTTAAGGATGCCAAAGAATTTTCTAAAACCTTCTTCTGATTTCTACCATAAATCATATTTACAGGCTTGCTATTACAGAGCATTCATAATAATGTTTCTTTTTCTTTGTCCTATAGCACCTTTATATGAGTCCAATATTGTTCTTTTTTTCTGTGTATCTGTCCACCATAAGAAAGCTATCCAGACTATTATTTACTTAGCTAATAATAAGTGAGTTTGACTTATTATTATTTACTTAGCTAATAATAAGTGACTTTGGGGGGAAGGTAGATCATGTTCAAACTGCCTAATATGATACCCCATTAGAAGTTTTCTCATTCGACAGTTTTCAAAGCATTCCAGAAGCTCACTGAAGCTGATCACCAAGTCTCTTTCTCAGATCTACAGTGAACAGGAGTTTGTTAAAAATAATTCCTGATCTTATTCTCTCGATCTCTCTCTTTTTTGGAAAAAACAAAACAAAACAAAACAAAAAAACACCTCCTGGGCTCAAGCTATTCTCCTTCCTCGGCCTCCCAAATTGCTAGGATTACAGGCATGAATGAGTCAATGAACCCAGAGCCCCAGTATCTTCTAATATTTTTTCTTTGTCCCTCCTATGAGTGTTTCCCTCCAATGACCATTGTTACAGTAATGATTATATATCTTTTAAAGTTTTATCTAGTATGACTTCGCTGGACTAAAATTGGATCTTCTCCTCCCCTCTTCCTGATGCTCTTATGTTGCACATGACAAAGTACAATCACTAGTGTGCCTTCTAGGGCTCTACTTGCAGCCAGTCCCATGAGGTGCTGTTGTGGCAACCTTCCTAGCTGAGGATGGAATGGGCAATTGCCTTCTACCCTCTACTTTCTATGTAGTCACTTTTGGCAATAACAAAGTCTAACTGTATATAAAAGGTAAGAAGTGGGTGGAAGGTAGAACATGTTCAAACTGCCTAATATGATACCCCATGAGAGACAAAGAAAACTTTTCTTACAAGTTTTCTCATTTGACAGTTTTCAAAGCATGATTTTACAAATCTCTGAGATCCCTGAGATACTCTGAGGAGGTCTGCAGGATAAAAATTATTTTCATGGTAATATAATATTATAATAAGCATTTTTTAAAACAATACTGACACATTATTTGCCTCTTCACTGTGTTGACATTTGTATTCAGGATGCAAAACAATGGTGGACAAAATTGCTGGTATCTAGGTATAAATCCTAATAATGGCATCAAGCTACACATGTAGTATCCATGAACTCACACTAAGATTAAAAAAAAGAAGAGAAGACCAATTTCACTTTTAAAAGTCCTTGATGTAATGGCAAAAATATTAATTAAAAAAAATTTTAAATTGCACCCTTTGCATACTTTTTCTTAATATTTTGTGTGAAGAACTGGAAAGTCCACAGAAGCACCTCAGTTGCATACTGAAATATAATGATTGTTTCAAAGAAAAGCACCTTGCAATTGTTTAAGATCCATTCTTGAGAAAAGAGCAACAAGCTGGTTTTTCAGTCTTTGGTATCTGACAGGAAGACTTTTTTGGGGAAAAATGAATGGAGTGAGCCTGTCACTTCAAGGAAAACAACTAAAAGTATTTGTTGCTGATGATAAAATTTAAGCTTTCAGAAAGAAAAAAATTAGAATTTTGGAAAACTTATGTTCACCACCAAAAGTTTAACAACTTCCCAATACAAAAAGACTTTTCTGTTAAAATAAGTGGTGAGATTAACAAACAAGATTTTTTACGTAGAGTAATAAAATACGTCAACACTTGGAAGTGCTATGTAACACAGTGAACCAACAATTTCCAAATAACCAGTTGCTGATATTGCAAAATTATGAATTGGTACAAGATTCATTTAAAGTGCAAAGTAAGTCAATGGATTTTATTGTAAATGAGTTCAGTTTATTAATATGGGTTTTTAATTCTACATTGAACCTAAGCTTAAAAAACTATCACTAGTCAGATTTTGATACACTATCAAAGGCTAGCCATGATTATCGTAAGAGGCTATCAAAATACTCCTTCCTTTTCCAACTACATATCTGCATGTTTCTTGCTTTCTTCATAAAATTCGACCAAAGGAACATATCATAATAGAATAAACAAAGGAGTAGATACAAGATCACAACTGTCTCCTGTGAAATCCTATTAAAATGTCATTCTATTTTACATGTCAAATGTAAAATAATACTAGTCTTCTAAATTATTGCATTTTGAAAATATAATTTTTAATAAAAATATTTATGTTAACATGAGTTTATTATTTTAAGATGCATTAATATACAAATATGTTAAAACTTCCTTCGTATTTATAATTTAATAAATATCAATAGATATTACCCATGTAAATGAAAGCTCTTTGCAGTCTTCAATAAGTTTTTTTTTTTTTAAGCTTAGTGAGGATGTCTATTTTGCCCAGGCTGGAATGGAGTGGCTATTCACGGGCACAATCATAGCACCCTATAGCCTCGAACTCCTGTGCTCAAGTGATCCTCCTGCCTCAGCCTCTAAAGCAGCTGGGGCTACAGGCATGCGACACCACACCCAACAGTCTTCAGTAAGTTTGAAGAATGTAATGGAGTCCTGAGATCAAATACTTTGAGAACCATCATTCTATTTGTGCAGAGTTTTTTGAGTTTCTGAACCAGCAATAGAAAGGGACAACTTTCTACTTTCTGTGTCTAGCTACACAGCATTGTTGGACTACCAACTGCATTTTGCATCCGCATTTTATCTGTCTTGAAGGTAGTGAACATTTCTCTCATACTCGGACAATAATACATAGGTGGAGTGTTAGACCCCTCTGGGGATTTTGTAAATTTTCATATATTTAGTTACTTCATATTTTGTAGTGCAAATTGAGAACTTTTTTCTTTTAACTATGTCACAAAATTCACCATTTTAAAGTGTATAATTCAGTTCTTTTTAGTATATTCACAATGTGTGCAGCCATCACCAGAATCAACATTTCAACACCTTAAAAATACCTTGAGTTACAACTCCACCATCTTCTCATCCCCCCCAGCCCTAAGAAACTACTAATTTTCTGTCTCTACAGGTTTACCTATTCTGGACATCTCATATGAATCGAATCCTACAATATGTATTACGTTATCTGTCTGGCTTCTTTTCTTTTCTTTTCTTTTCTTTTTTTTTTTGACAGAGTCTTAGTCTGTTGCCCAGGCTAGAGTGCAGTGGCACAATCTTGGCTCACTGCAACCTCCGCCTCCTGGGTTCAAGCGATTGTCCTGTATCAGCCTCTCCAGTAGCTGGGATTACAGGTGCCTGCCACTGCGCCTGGCTAACTTTTGTACTTTTAGTAGAGATGGGGTTTCACTATCTTGGCCAGGCTTGTCTCAAACTCCTAACCTTGTGATCCACTGCCTTGGCCTCCCAAAGTGTTGGGATTACAGGTGTGAGCCACCACGCCCGGTCCCTGTCTGACTTCTTTAACTTAGCACAATGTTTTCAAGGTTCATCCCTGTTGTAGCATGTGTAAATACTTCATTCTTTCCTATGACTAAATAAAATTTCATTGTATGAATATATCGCATTTTCTTTATTAATCAATAGATGGGTATATGGGTTAGTTCCATGCTTGGCTATTATGAATAATGCTTCCGTGAAGATTTATATACAAGTTTTTATATAAACCTATGTTTTCACTTCTCTTCAAAATAGATTTAGGAGTATAATTTCTTGATCATATGGTAACTACAGGTTTAACGTTTTGAGGAACTGTCAAACTGTTTCCCACAGTAGCTGCAACATTTTACGTTCCCACCAGCAATGTATGAGGGTTTCAATATCTCCACATCCTTGCTAGCACTTGTTACTTTCCATTTTTTAAAAAATTACAGACATCCTAGTGGGTATGAAGTTGTATCTCACTGTGGTTTTGGGAAACTGAGCATGTTTTAAATATTACATTTGTGAATGAGATCCGGTCACTCACTTTAATTATCACATGCAAGTTTCTAAAGCTTTTCAATCAATCCTTACCCCTTGATTCTTTTCTTTATTCTCTTGAGTCTCCTAGAAGTATATATATATTTATCTAAGAACTTAATTTAAAGGATCTCAACATTACTTTCCTTTCCTAATTATCTTATCTCTAAACATAATATTTTAAAATTCTCTTCTTTGAAGTTTATGACTGAGTTCCTACATGAACACGTGAGCTGATAGGGCACATCCTCTGAGAAGTCATTATTAAAAATGGTTATACGGATTCATTTTTTCCATGCTGTTTTGTCAGCTTTCCAAAAAGATACTGTATAAAAGCATTCCAAGAACCTTTATTTGTGGTGACAGCATCTTTATAAAAGGTGTGTATTTTTTACATTTTTATTTTCCCAACTCTTTAAAACTATTTATCTTGTTGAGAAATTAAACCCTTGATCTTCATACAATCCAGGTTGTTTTTTCATAAATAAAATTTTTTTAAATGAAGATTCTGGGTGTTGGTTTGTAGTCAGCAGCTGTGAGTATCCAAATTAATAAAACTCCCTGCCCCTGTGTAAATCACCCACAATTTAGATTTTTGTAGATGTTCCCTCCATCATTTGTATTACATAAAAACGTTAATGAACATTTCCAATACAAAACTGATAAATAAATAAACCGATTTACATATCTAATCATGTAAAGATAATTTATTCTCCTAAGACTTTGCAAATATTAGAATCATCTAAATTTATTACTTGTAATTCCATGTTTCCATGGTGATAGATTCTTCATCTCCAATGTCTAGTTAAAATAATCATTAAGAGATTGAAAAGGACTAAACACTAGAAACAAGAATGCAGAGTGATGGAAAAAGACAATTTCCCAAATTCTAGGGGAAATGTACAATTGCAGTATCAGTGACTGGTGATGAATTAGGATCACTGTAGAAATGTATTCCCAAAGTGGGACCCTCTGCACTGTGCAGGAGACTGATTGGTTCATATCTCTGCCTAACTCTAGTTCTGATATACAGGGGTTCTTCATTTGGAATCTTTCCCTTCTTCCCTCCTAATCTCATCCCCAACCCCCATCAGGCCTCCCCTCACTCTCCAAATTCATCTGGGGACATTGACTGCTCCTAGTGCAGAACTGACCAGGATGTTAGTGTATTGTTCTCTGAGAAACTGAGTCAATGACAGAACTACGGATAACTTGGAGAAGAGGACACAAACTGAAATATGCTGCTTTCAGATAGTACATTTAAACAAGGGGGGAGGAATTAGAGGCTGTTTCTAGCTTTATGGAATCGTGAGAAAGTCTAAGAGCTGGAGCAGGAGAGGCATTAACTTGAGTTTATCAGACCTTAACAGACTGGGTACTTGCAGGGCCCCAGCGGTGGACAGGTTCTGTTTATTAACCTTTCTGGTCATCCAGGAGCCTGGTGGACAGAAGGAGAGCTGGAGACAATATTGAACTCCTTCTGGAGGAATAAACCAACACCCAATATGAGGCCTCACTCTGTGAAGAACAGACTAGTAAAAACCACTTACTATAGAAATATCACAAATCACTGGAAACAGAAGATTTTCCAATTAATGATGTTAGGAAAAATGATTACTTGGAGAACTGTCAACCGAAAGCCTCACCTCACATTAAACACTAAAATAAATTCAGGCAGAATAAAGAGCTAAATACAAAAAGTAAAACTACAAAAATAGAATTAAAATGTGAAAATTAACTAGTCTTGGAATAGGAATGTATTTTTCAAGCACAGAGCAGTGGAAGAAATTAAAAAGGAAAATATTGATAATATAAAACTATTGAACTTTTACATGTTGAAAACATTATAAACAATTAGGAAGTAAATAAAAAGCTGACATTAATAACTGCAACAAACTAGACATATAATGATTTAATGTCCTTTGCAAATTGCAAAAGAAAGACTCAATAAAAGTATGTGAAGGTGAGAAACGAAAGACATAAAAAGAAATAGAAAAAGATTTCAAAAATAAACTGACTAGCATTAAAGGAAATGTAAATTAAACAGACAAAAATGATGATCTACCATTTTTTCTTTTCAAATTTTAGAGAGAATTTTTTTTAAACAATGGTCATATTTGGTTTAGAATGGTGGTATAAAAATGGCCTCTCCCAGTTACCATTTTTAAAAGCATGCAAAAGTAATAAGGCAAATGAGAAACAGAAGCACAAATTCCATCTTCAACAAAACAAGAAGATATCTGAAGCCCTGAACCATAAAAGCAATTAAAGTTTAATGTGATAAGGAAAGACTTAAAAGAGAGGAAGCCACAACCTCAGAGCTCAGAAAATGCTACCAATGCACCCTTCTCCAAGATGAAGGGTTCATTCTCAAGTCAAAACCAACAGTCATTACCTTTTAACAATGGAACTGAGGGCAGCAGCTCATAGAGAAATGAATATTTGCTGAATCTTGTTTGATTCCAATGAGAAGAAAAGAAAGGGTCATACAGACAAGTTATGTTTTCAGGGAGCATTCCACTGATAAGACAGAGTAAAGAAGATAATTCTGTATTGTCAGCTTGTGAGCAACCTGGAAGTGCTGATCTCAGCTGACTTGGGAGTGGCAAAGTCTAAATAAATACCCACATATGCACAATTCTATTATTAAAAAAGTCCTGCCGGCATAGAACACAGCATTGGCAACCCCTACCCCCACCACCTACACACACACACACACACATACACAGAGAGAGAGAGAGAGAGAGAGAGAGAGAGAGAGAGCTTCTGTTGAGTTCTAATCCTGAATTCCAGGAAGTCCTGAGTTTTTAGAGTGATAATTTTTATAAAGAAGTCAACACTTCATCTGTACAAAAATTATTTAAAAAGATGGAGAAGGAAACAACAAAAGAAAATGCATCAAGAAAAGAACATTCACCAGAAAATGTTTGCCATGAGGCAATTTAAAGCATTATGTTCAAATACCTTGTTATACATTTTTAAACTTAATGAAAGAAAGCATAACCTCTATAAAACAAAAATACAAGGCAAAGATTCAATAGCTCATGGAAGATAGTAAGACCACAGAGATAAAATAGGAGTTGATACAGGGAAAAAAAGTAAAAAAATTGTCACAAAAATAAAAACAAAATTGAAACAGCATACAACATCTATCCTGGCTCTCTGATGCCTTCACAATAACCATGTTTTATCTCATTTTCTGGAATTGAGAAATAGAGAGTAAACATAAATTTATACAGATAACAACCCTGTATTCATATTTTATATGGGAAAATAAAAATTGCTGAAAATATTGAGAATGGATTGAGGAAAATCAAGCAAAATTAAATGCAAATAAAACAAAAGCAAAAAACAAATGGCTTTTATTAAAGATTAAAGAAATATATTGATAGGTGAGGAATCTAGAGCAAAATAAAAAGAATCAACATGAATAGAACAAAAAATTAGGAAATAATAAAGTACGCTTTAATAACATTTCTGGAAATAAGACTTGAATCTAGAGTTTCAAAGGGCCACCCCATCCCAGGAAAAATTGAAAGAGAATGCTCAACATCAAGATACAGTCATGTTATCAGATGAAAAAAATAAAACTTTCTATGCTGTGTTTGTGTGTATCTAGAAGGAATCTACTATTTTCAATTTCAGTATTTTCTTCTACCAATGTCTAGAACATTACTTTGCTGCTTTGTACTTTTGTTCTTGCTCAAACATACAGAGTCTGATCACAAAATGGAAAAAACTAGACCAAAAAAAATGGAAAGAACAAAGAAGTCATGACTGGAAGGAAGAAAATATTCCTATTTGCTTCTAATTGGAGAGCTTTAGGATAAACATCTTTAACAGGAAGTTAAAGTAACCTAATTAACATTGTTTATTTCTCACTCATAAAAGCAGATTTTTTAAAGTGTGGAATCTGCCCATTAGCATTCAGACAAACAGGACTTATAAGATCAAGTTTGGCAGTGTTCTTAATCTAGTGGATTGATGGAATGAAATGATGGACTATCTTGAATTACCATAATAAATTATCTGCCCTGAAAGAAGAAATTCCACCATTGTATCTTTTCTCATATCCAAAGAGAAAGCTGTAAAAGATGACACACAAATCATAGCATTGCTTAGCTCTTTTGTTACTTTATCAGGAGTCACACCCTGAAATACCATTTCCCTTTCCTCACCACCTGCACTTAATCGCCAAGGCTAATCAATTTATTTTCCTCACTATCTTCTGACTTTGACTTCTACTTTGTCCCTACAATCCACTACTTCTAGTCCAACTCACCTTCAGATAGCAGCTTTTGCCCCCTTCCAATCTATTCTGTCTGCGCCCAAAGTGATCTTTTTAAATAACAAAGATGATCATGTAATTATCTCCCCCACCGGAGACTCCAACCCTGCTTATGACTCTTCAGTGGCTTTTTGTTATCTTGAGGGTAATGAGTTACCATTACATGATCTGGCCTTTTCCACCTGTTATCCTTAACTTCTGCAGCTTTTTTCATGTGCTCACACACGTGTTCATACTCACTGAATATTCATACTCATTGAATACGTGTGTGAGCATATTTTTTTTTGTTGTTTGCTTGCTCTTTTTTTTTTTTTTTTTTTAAAGTTTCTCCAAAAAGCTCTCATCTTTTCCCTGTGCTCTGGTAGGAGCATTCCTCCTTCTTCTCCCACCCCCCACTGCAGCTGCAGCTCTCTCCTACTCAAATTTTGTGTGTCTGTTTAAGCAACCTTCCTCAAAGAAGCCTTTTCTGAGCCATTGTACCTCTTTCCTCTTAATATTTGTGTCTTCCAACTCTATATTCATGCTTAGAGGGCCATTACCTGCATTCATTCATATTTACTTTCTATCCCTCAATTCCAGAAAATGAAATAAAACATAGTTATTTTAAAGGCGTAAAAGATCAAGGATAAGCCAAATCTCTTTAGATTTCATTTATTTCACTTTATTTAATGTCACCCTAGTGTGGGAGGTTTGAGTAGATTGCTTAAGTTTCCTGTGGCTTATTTGTATCGTCTATAAAATAGGATCAATTACGCTGCCCATGACTGTTGTGACGATCAGGGTTGATAAGAAATGTTGTAACCTTTTATAAAGAACTGTATCATACTAATTAATAGTATAATAATAATTATTACTCTCAAAAGGTTTTATTGGTCTAATCACATATCTGAATGTAAGACATAGAAAGTATCTTGTGGTAGTTTTGATACTAAAACAAAATATAAACTTATAAACTTTTTAAAGTGTTTAGAGATTTTTTTTTAATTTCTTTTTTTTTTTTTTTTTGAGACGGAGTCTCACTCTGTCGCCCAGGCTAGAGTGCCATGGCATGATCTCGGCTCATTGCAACCTCTGCCTCTGGGTTCAAACAATTCTCCTGCCTCAGCCTCCCGAGTAACTGGTACTACAGGTGCCTGCCACCATGCCTGGCTAATTTTTGTATTTTTAGAAGAGACAGGGTTTCACCATGTTGGCCAGGCTGGTCTCTAACTCCTGACCTCAAGTGATCTGTCCACCTCGGCCTCCCAAAGTGCTGGGATTACATCCATAAGCCACTGGGTCTGGTCTTTTTTTATTTTATTTTATTTTGTTGTTCTATTTGTCAGTGCTGACTTCTCTTAGGCCAGAGACATGTAGTACTTCAGAACTATTTTTATAGGATGACAGCCTGATGAAGTTTCTAAAACCCCCAGAAGAGTGGTAAAAATGATGGTAAAGAATAGAAAAAAATGGACAATTATCTGTAACATATGTTTGCAGATTATACATGCCAATGTGCATGTGAACACATAGATGAAATATTCATTTCATATATTCAGAAAAAAAGAACATTTTATATTTTAAGTAACTCACTCTTTACCTTAGGGATCTTCTAGGGAAAAAAAGGTTGGTGGTGTTGGCAAATGTGTATATATATTTAATATATGTATGAAAAAAAGAGAAAAGTAGGCAGAAGATAACAAAGTGGAAAGGGGGACAGAGAAGAAAGGAGGAAGGAAAAAGACAAGAATTACCAGGATTCTGTTTCAGAAAGTCCCTTATTGGACAAAACTACCGGCGATCCAATGTGGAAAAGGCAATTTGACAGTGAATGCACTATAACTTTCCTAGTGAATGCTTACTTTCTGGAACAAACATAAAAGGCCCCTGTGATAAAGCTGTGATGCAAAAAGTTCTTGGATTTCCCTTCTTCACTTTGGGACCATTTCTGAAAAGGGAGCTTTAAGCTCTTCTTCTTCCATCATCTTAAAGGGATTTTCATCATAGATTAGCTCTACTAAGGCCTTTGAAAAAATGGAATGTATTCTACCTCCTCAATATACCTCATACCCCTGCCCAAGTTTCTAATTCAGTAGATCTGTGGCAGGCCTGATAATGTGCTTTCTAATAAGTTCCCAAGTGATGCTGATGCTGCTAATCTGGGGATCCTGACCTTCAAGAAACTCTGAAAGCCAATAGAAAGTACAGAAAACCTTAGAAGTAGAATCATGACTTGAAAGAGCTAAGAGAATGGACAAAGCCAAGGTCCAGTGTGGTTCTGGCACACACTGAGCACCCCATAAATACTGAATTAATAAGTGGATGAATAAGTAAGTATTATCTGAATGGCCCAAGGAAGAAGAGCACCATAGTGATCAGGACTTTGCCATTAGATACATCAAGTTTCAAATCTTGCTTCTCCACTTACTGGCTGATACGGTTTGGCTCTGTGTCCCCACCCAAATATCACCTTAAATTGTAATCCCCATGTGTCAAAGGTGGGACCAGGTGAAGGTAATTGGATCATGGGGGCCATTTCCCCCATGCTGCTCTCGTGATAGTGAGTGAGTTCTCATGAGATCTGATGGTTTTATAAGTGTCTGGCATTTCCCCTGTTTGCACTCATTCTCTCTGTGAAGAGGTATCTTCTGCCATGATTATAAGTTTCCTGAGACCTCCTCAGCCGTGCAGAACTGTGAGTCAATTAAATTTCACTGCTTAATAAATTACCCAGTCTCATGTATTTTTTCATAGCCGTGTGAGAAAGGACTAATACACTGACCTTATGACATTTTACCTATTATTTCATTTCTCTGGGCGCAAGTTTTTCTCATATTTATATTGCAGTCACAGTATCTACTTTATGGAGTTGTTCTGAAATTAAGAATAATGGTTGTTAAACTGGCTAGGTATGGCTCCTGTCGCATTGGAAAGACACACTATGTGATGCTTATTCTCTGCTGTCGTTCCAATGCTCTGCAAAGTTGTATAAGCTATGTGACAGGAAAGTGTTTCAGGACTGGATCACCTGACACCCAAATGATCAGCAGTCAGCCCCCCAACACCTGCCAGTGATTGGTAGAAGAGGGCCTAGCCAGTTCAGGGTTCATGAGTATGTGACAAATGAATTGCCACACAAATAGTTACTTTACACACCTTCAAACCACACATTATTGTGCATGACAAGGACGCCCTCAGCTTCAGTAAGCGGAGAATAAATGGACCCTAGAGAAATAAACACTCATGAATACACTATGTTTGAATAAGGATCTAGAGTCAAACACTTTTTCATAAACTTCCTGTCCACTTCTCCACCCACTAGATCCATATTGCTTCTGAGAACATGCTCTAGTAACTGTTTTAACAGAATAATTTCTCTTTTTTGGTAGAGGATGGCAATCAAAATAAAAGGAATAGCTACACCTGAGTATAAAACATCTTCTCTAAAAGTCTCAAAGAATATTATTAAATGCCTTATTCAAACATTGTTCAATTCAGACACCAAGAGCTTTGGCTTTTCACACTCAAGATTAATATTTCTGTAGAGTATATGTGAAAAGCTTAAGTAGGGAAATGTAATCATTCCTCAAGTGTCCTGATGTTTTCCTATCACATACCTCAGTGACCTGAATATTATGTACATAGAAAGTAACAAGTAGATTTTTGAGCATTAGCCCTCACCAGCAATTTCCACCCAAATCTACTCAAACATGTACCATAAAATAAAAGACACCGTGAAAACTAGCCAGCTCTACCACTTGCTTTTAAGCAAAAAATGGGATATAGGTTGTGTTCAGTGATGTCACTGTTGTAGATCAGCTTTGCCCCTTAGTGTCCTTTGCCTGTAGAACTTCTGCCTATCAGAAATTCACTCTAAGCAATGATCTGAGGCTCATTTGCATTAAAATACAAAATAATAAAAATATTTAATTCTGTCTTCTACTAGATGTCTAAGGCCCATTGCAGAGCACTAGGCTGGGCTATATGAGGTGTCGTGTAGCATAGGCTAGGCGTGGTGGCCTGTGGAATCTAAGAGAATAATTCAAGATACTGCAGCTTATGGGGAAACAAAACAAAGAAGCGAATGAATTGGAATGAGCAAGTCACCAAATATTTCTCCAAACAGTAACGATGAAACCAGACAAATGTATCAGAAACAACCATTGCAGTTCCCTGGAAATTGACCAAACACTTAAAACAAACTGATAAGCACTTACTAAAGAAAAACTATTGAATTTTCATGAGAACTGTGGACATCCATGGTATTCTTGCCTGGGCTGCTCCCCTTCTTGTCCCCTAGCTTTTTCTTCATGGTAATTCTAACATGGTAGAGCACATGGTGAATAGCAGCTTAACTGTAGGAGGAAAGTAACTTGATTTGGAGCAGTAGTTGGACAATCCCATCCCCAGCAGAGATGTCAACAATAAGCAACAATATCAAAGACAAGGGAATTAGGACAAGAAGTTTTGATACCTGAGATTGAATGGGCCAACCAGAAGTTTAGGAGGAAAATATGGGAAATGAGACAGTCATCGAGACACTTGATACCCTTGGTTGACTGGAGGTGATGTGTACACACAGGGCAGACTGGAAGAAGTCCAAGCTGTTCATATATCCCTGTCTTACCAGGAACCTCTGTGTTTTGCAGCGGAGACACCAGAAACTGCAAAACAGCCTGAATTAAAAACTGCCTGAAATATGAATGTGTTCCTGAATCCACATAGAGACCCATCAACTCAGGTGGGAGATTTTGCTGGCCTAAAGTGTTTGGGCCCAATCTCTCACTAATCATTGGCTGACCATCAGGTTATGCAGAAATAAGACTCCTAAGAAGTCAGCCATAAAAATATGAACAAGCGTTTGGTGAGGAGGTTGGGGGAAAAGGGATGCTAAGCAGAGAGTAGTGTCCACACACTATAGAGGAAAAAAATTTCAAAAATGTAGTCCAAACAGGTTACTAAATAAAGATATAAACATATTTTTAAAACAATATTGGTAATAACCTCTGGAACAAAAATCTAATCGGAATCAAGAGCTACTATAATACGGTATCTCAAAATAGTCCATATTCAATAAAAATTATGAGACTTGCTAAGAAACAGGAAAGTGTTACTCATATTAAAGAAGGAAAATAGCAGTGAATAGACATTTCTCTGAGGGTTCTCAGAGGCCAAATTTAGCAGACAACAACTTCAACTCAGTTTTATATCTATGTTCAAAGAACTAGAAGAAATTAACAATAAAGAATTAAAGGAAAGTATTATAATCTAAAAAATAAAGGACCTCAGTAAAGATATAGAAATTATTTTTAAAATCCAAATGGAAATTCTGGTAATAAAAGTACAATAAAATAAAAATTGTACTTCAGGGGCACACTGCCAGATATAACAGCAGAATTAAGTTGGTATTATAATAAAGTAAATTATAATTACTTAAGATGCATAATCACAAACTATCATTTGCTGACCTCTATGCTAGTCTATAAAGCAAGCCTCAATAAATTTAAAGGATTGAAATCATATAAAGTGTGTTCTATGACCACAACAGAATTAAGTTAGAAATGAATGAAAGAAAGAGATCTGATGAATCCCCAAATATTTGGAAATTACACAACACACTTCTAACACCCATGAATGAAAGAAAATTGCAAAATATTTTGAGCTGAATTGAAAACACAAAAAATCAAAATATATGTAGCATGCATCTAAAGCAGTGCTTAAAAGGAAGCTTATAGTTTATAAAAAGAAAAATAGTCTCTAATGAATAATTCAAGCTTCCTCTTTAGCTAACTAGAAAAATAAGAGCAACCTAAACCCAAAAAGAAAAAGAAAAAGGAAATAATATGGATTTACATGAAAATCAAAGAAATAGAAAAAATATAGAAAATAATGAAACCAAAAGGTGATTATTTAAAAAGATCAACAAAATTGATAAATCTTCAGCTAAACTAAGAAAAAAAAAGAAAGCACAAATTGCCAAAATAAAGAGCAAAAGAGGTAACATCAGTACTAACCCTACAGAAATTAAAAGGATTCTAAAATGACATTAAAAACTTTTTGCCAAAAATTTGACAAATTACATGAAATGACAAATTTCTAGAAAGACAGAAATGAACACACTGATTCAAGAAGACATAGGAAATCTGTATAGATGTGAGATACCATCTCACACCACTCAAAATACTATTATTAAAAAGTCAAAAAAATAGACGCTGGGAAGTTGCAGAAAAAAGGGACTGCTCATACATTGCTGGTGGGAATGTAAATTACTTCAACCACTGTGGAAAGCAGTTTGGTAATTTCCCAAAGAACTTAGAAATACCATGCAACCCAGCAATCCCATTATTGGGTAAATACACAAAGAAATATAAATTTTTCTATCAAAAAGACCTGCACATGTATGTTCATTGCAGCACTACTCACATAACAACGATATGGAATCAACTTACATGCCCATCAACAGTAGACCGGATAAAGAAAATGTGGTACATATACACCATGGAATATTAGGCAGCCACAAAAAAGAATGAGATCATGTCATGTCCATTGCAGCAACATGGAGCTAGAGGCCATTATCTTTAGGACACTAACACAGGAACAGAAACCCAAATAATGCATTTTCTCACTTAGAACACATAGACACAAAAAGGTGAACAACAGACACTGGGGCCTACTTGAGGGTGCAGGGTGAGAGATGGGTGAAGATAAAAAAAAAAAAGCTACCTATCAGGTAATATGCTTATTACCTGGGTGATAAATAATCTGTACACCAAACCCCACAACATGCAGTTTAGCTATATAACAAACCTGCACACATACCCCTGAAACTAAGATAAAAACTTAAAAAAAAAAAAAAAAAAAGAGAATATTTGTATAGACCTACAACCAATAAAGTAATGGAATTTGTAATTTAAAACTCTTACCACAAAGAAACCCCTAGTTCTAGTTAGCTTCACTGATGAATTCTATGAACTATTTAAATACCAATCCTTCAATACTCTTTCAGAAAATAAAGAACGGAGTCTTTCCAAATCATTCTATGAGGCCTATTTAACAAAGCCAGCCAAAGACATCATAAAAAAATAAAATTGCAGATTAATGTCCCTGAGAATATAGAGGCAAAAATTCTTTTAAAAAATTAGCAAACCAAACCAATCAGCAGTTTAAACATATTTTACACCATTACCAAGTGGGATTTATCTAAGAATGCAAAGTTGGTTTCACATCTAAAAATTACCTTATGTGACCATTTTACAGATGTAGAAAAAGAAAAGGCAGTTGACAAAATTTCACATGCACTCATGATTTTTAAAAAATTTTAACTGGAATCAAACAGAATTTCCTCAACATCTACAGAAAAGTATTTTATTTTTATTTTTATTTTGTTATTATTATTATTATACTTTAAGTTCTAGGGTACATGTGCACAATGTGCAGGTTTGTTAAATATGTATACATGTGCCATGTTGGTGTGCTGCACCCATTAACTTGTCATTTACATTAGGTGTATCTCCTAATGTTACCTCCCCACAATAGGCCCCAGTGTGTGATGTTCCCCTTCCTGTGTCCAAGTGATCTCATTGTTCAGTTCCCACCTATGAGTGAGAACATGCAGTGTCTGGTTTTCTATTCTTGTGATAGTTTGCTGAGAATGATGGTTTCCAGCTGCATCCATGTCCCTACAAAGGACACAAACTCATCCTTTTTTATGGCTGCATAGTATTCCATGGTGTATATGTGCCACATTTTCTTAATCCAGTCTGTCACTGATGGACATTTGGGTTGATTCCAAGTCTTTGCTGTTGTGAATAGTGCTGCAATAAACATATGTGTGCATGTGTCTTTATAGCAACATGATTTATAATCCTTTGGGTATATACCCAGTAATGGGATGGTTGGGTCAAATGGTATTTCTAGTTCCAGATCCTTGAGGAATCGCCACACTGTTTTCCACAATGGTTGAACTAGTTTACAGAAAAAATATTAAGTGCATCTACATTGGAAAAGAAGAATAGTCAAAAACAATTAAAATTTTTTTTTGTTTGCAGATGACATAATCTTATATGGAGAAAATTCTAGGAATACACACACACACTGCACGCTTACTACAAGGTTGCATGATAGAAGATTAATATACAAAAAATCTATTGTAGTTGCAAATACTAGTAATGAACAATCTGAAAATCAAATCAAGAATACAATTCCGTTAACAACAGTAACAGATAAAACAAAATACTAATGATAAATCTAACAAAGTGTAAGATTTATACAATGAAAACTACAAGTACTGAGTGAAAGAAATAAAGGGAGGTAAAGAAAGAAGTGGAGATGTATTCGCTTTTCATGGATTGAAAAACTTAATAGTGTTAAAATGGCAATTCTCCTCAATTTTATTTACACAGATTCATGGCAATTCCTATCAAAGTTTCAATAGGCTTTTTTGTGAAAAATGACAAATTGATCAATATATAACATTTATACATAAATGCAGCGGGCCTGGAATAATCTGAGTAATTTCCGAAAAGAAAAACAAAGTTGGAAGACTTGCGCTAACTACCTGGTTTCAAAACTTACTATAAAACTACAGTAATCAAGACAGTGAGGCATTGCTGTAAGTGTATGTACATAGGTTAATGGAAAAAAATGAAATTCCAGAATTAAACTTTACAATTTTGGTCAATTAATTTTTGACAAAAATGTGGAGACAATTTAATGGGGGAAATGACAGTCTGTTAACAAATGGTGCTGGGACAACTGGATATTCATATGAAAGAAAAAGAACTTAGATCTTTATCTCATACCATATGCACAAATAAACTCGAAATAGACCATAACCCTAAATGTTAGTAGTTTAAACTATAAAACTTCTATAACAGTGGTTCTCAATCAGGATGATTTTGCTTGCCAAGGGACATTTGATAATGTCTGGAGACATTTTCAGTTGTCATAACCAGTGAGAAGGGGTCAGGCAGGCGCTAATGGATCTAGCGCATAAAAGCCATGGATGCTGCTATGTATTCTAGAATGAACAAGACAGGCTCCCATGACAAATAATTATCTGGCTCCAAATATCAAGAACGGTGCTATTACAAAATCCTGATCTAGAAGGGAAGCTCTGTGACTTGGGTTATATAAGGAATTCTTAATGTGACAATAAAAGCGCAACCCATTTTTAAAAATAGATTATTAAGATGAATAACTCTTGCACTTCAAATTAAACTGTTAAGAAAATAAAAAGACAAGCCACAGACTGGGGGAAAATATTTGAAAATCAGATTTCTGACAAAGTGCTTGTATCCAGAATATAAAACAAACTCTTCAACTCAATAAGACAAACAACTCATTTTAAAAATGAGAAAAAAATTTAAATATACTTTCACCAAATGAGATATACAGATAGCTAAAAGACACAGGAAAGGATGCTTACTTGTTTAGTAATTTGGGAAATGCAAATTAAACCACAATGAGATACCACAATAAATCCATTACAACAGTTATAATAAAAAATATAGACAATATCAATTTTTGGCAAGAAGGTGGAGGAACCCGAGCTGTCATATACTGCTGATGCTAATGTAAAATGGTACAGCCATTTGGAAAACTGTTTAACAGTTTTCTAAAGAGTGAATCATAATAATATCAATATGACCCACAAATTCCACTTCTAAGAATCTACCCAAGAAAAGTGAAAACATGTCTACACAAATACTTGTATCTGCCTGGTCATAGCCACATTACTCTTAATAGCAAAAGACAGGAAACAATCCAAGTGTCTGTCAACTATGAATGGGTAAATAAAATGTGATAAAAATTAAAGTAAAATGGAAGATAAAAATGGATAAGTAAAATGTCTGGAAAAGGCCAATTTGTAGTGACAGAAAGCCTGGGGTAGGGGTAGGAGTGGAGACTGGCTGCAGAGGGGAATAAGGAAACATTTTGGAATGAAGACAGCGTTCTAAAACTGGTTGTAGTGATGGTTGTGAAACTCCATAAATTTAACAAAAATCATTACATTGTACATTTTCAATGAGTGAATGTATGGCATGTAAATTATGCCTCAATAAAGAGAAAAAAAAAAAATAAAAGGCTAAAGAGCCTCATCCCAATGTGAGAAACACAAATAATACTGGAAGGGAAATAAGAGAGATCAAGAAGGTTTATGGCAAACAGATACTGGAAAATGACATAAAGTCTACGAATGGCAATGTGCCTAGAATCTTGGCAGGGAGAGAGCATAAAGAGCTATAACTTGCTGGAAACCCCTCCCCTCACACCTCTGGAATGAATGAGGCTGGGTTAGCCACAGGCTTGTGTATAGGAAGCTCTGATGCTTTAGGGCATGTAAAGTTAGGAGTGAAAATCCCACTCAGTGGGTACTCAAGCTGACCAAGGTGCTGATAATTTCTCAGTTCAAGATATAGGTATAGGATATGAATTTGTGATGCTTATCGCTCTGAGGAATGGAAATTGATAGAGGAGTGTATTACATCATAACTCTAGGGTTTACAGCCTTAAAGAATCTCAAGGAGCATTACTGTAATGAGGTGGATACCTGTGTACCCAGAGAAGTCACTACCTAGAAGGCCACAGACTCCTTATGCCAGTCTGTCTTTACAAGAAGCATTGCAAAATTGATCAAAGAAGATGTGCATCTGGTGGGGGTTCAGAAAGGGACCAAACCAGGCCCCTGGAATGACCACAGATAAGAATTCACCTTTTGTGCCTTCAAAGAGGACTGATGGTAATTACCCTTTAATATGTTTCCCAGCTAAGCCAATCACCAGTTACAAAAAAAATCACAGCCTTCTTATAAAACATCGTATGGAAAAATGTCTTTTCTTCCTTCTGTATGCTAACTTGAATGTATTTCCTTCTGCAAAAAAAAAAAAAAAAAAAAAAAAAAAAAAAAACCCCATATTTATCAACTTATTCATGGACTCTGTCAGCAATTTTTAGCCTGTGAGAAACGACATCCTGTGCTAACCACAACAACCTGTAAGAACAGCAATGGATTTCTAATTTAATCACATCACAGTATTGGTCAGTCTCAGAAAATATTTATTATTTCATGACAGAGGTGGCAATATTTTGAAAATCACTTTATAAATCTATCAGTCTCGGAAAAACAACGTCTTTTAATTTTAAATCAAAATGCTACAGTATCTGCTCCTTCATCAAACACAATTGTCTCAAAATATCTCAAAGCATTTTATTGTCAAAAATGGAATGGGTAAGCTCCAGACAGAAACTTTACATAAAATATATCTATAATCCCTGTAGAAGCAGAAATATCTGGACATGTATTCTTATGCACAACAAATCTTGAATGTAATGTGTCTTAAAGCCTCATGAAAATCATTTGGAAAAAGGATGTAAACTTGGATTTTTTAGATTCTCTGAATAAAGGTATTTCATAAATGGAAAACAAAATGATAATGAAAATCGACCCCACACATTCTTTGAAATTTTCTAATGGGTCACAGCTTACGTACATTCTTTCTTCATTTCCAGGTTCCTAGACTTTCCTGTGCATAAGAATCCACTAGGGTGCTTGTTCAAAATGCACTCTTCAAGTCCCTACACCCAGGAGATTCTACTTCAGTGCCTCTGAGACAGGGCCTGGAAACTTGGTGATTCTGATAAAGTGGCATGAGAATCACTGCCTCTGAGGACTCCAGTGAATTGCTTAAAAACAGATGTATTTCCCAATGATTTTGCACTTGAGCCTGGGGTATGGCAGCCTTCATGCAACAGAGAGCATTATGGGATTCCTGAAAACCTGGACAACTGAGGACCAAGGGGGCAGAATGGATCAAGACTACACCAAGTTAGCAATTTGATGATGTTTTCCTTTGGAGGATTCAAATAAGTATACTAAAACCAAATCCATGCCAGGTAACATCTGTTCTTTCTATGACTATTCAAGCAAGACAACTGCTAATAATAGCTCCTGATTACTGAACAACCGTAAATTCTAGACAGCCTGAGGAATCTGTGTGGACATTACATGTTCTTTTCTGGTCATAAAATCCGGTTGGTGTGCAATTACTCCAGTGTGACACCTTATATAAGCTAGAAATCATGTCTTCACTTTAAACATTGTAAATCAATAAAATTACATTGTAGCCATTGACAACACATACAATTTTGCCTGTTTGATGCCCCATTACTGCAACAGCACTCGCCTTGGTTTGGAAAGCAGTCCTTCACGCCCCTAAATGAGTATTACAGAGGAGTTTTCCCCTCCTTGGTCTTCTTGCGTTGAGGACATATTTATAGACAGAGAATAATGTCACAAAAATTGCTCTCATAAATAGTCTTTTCTACTTTATAGTATTGGTGCCCATTCCTAGGTCAGATAGTGAAATTTCTGAGTTCCATTTTTTTCCCAATGTATTTTCTTACCATTTTTACATAAAAAGGTGGTGGAGTTGAGAATTGCATGATTGAATTAAATGTGTCATGTTAAACACAATAATGTACAAAATATAGTGTGTTAAAACTGTACTCCTATGATATAAATATACAACTTCTACCAGAATAAAATTAAGGAGGATGTCTTTTGTGGGAAGTTAGGAAGCCTAACACTCCCCCATTATCCCTTCTGGGATCCAACTTACAGAGAACATACACACACTCCAGAATCACTTGCCCAGTGAGGATCAAATTGCCAGTGGTATTCATGTCCTAGCAGGTGTTTCCAAATCTTCCAAAGGCAGGGCCTCTGATTGGAGGATGCAGCATAAGAGACAGCCTGAGACAAAGGAGAAGATTTCTATTCTCCCTGTCCCAATTAAAAACAGGTCAGTGTGCACTGAAGGCATGACTTAGCCATCCACATAGAACTGAAAAGCTGAAACAAAGAGCGAACAGACATCTTGATGGGTCTCCACCAGGCTCTGATAAGATCCGTTTACCACTTGGAGATTGACAATGCAAGGTAAGCCCCTCTAAAGAGGCTGGCATTAAAGGGAATAAGCCTGGGGTGAGGTCTACAGGCTTTGTTGATGAATGTGACAGTCAGCATAGGCTAGGTCAGGCTGCAGTAACAAACAACTTCACTTCAAAATCTCAGCATCTTAAAACAGCATTTGTTTCTTGCTCATGCTGCATGTCAAACATGGGTTGGCAGCAGGGCTCTGTTTACTCTCGTCACTCAGAAGCCCTGCTGACAGATGCATGGAACTCAGCACATCCTTCCATAATCACTGCAGCTGCAGGTCTCACCATCCCAACTGAATGTCCTGACTATAGAGTGACATACATCACTTTTCCCCCACAATCCAGTGGGCAGAACTCATCCAGTGGTTCCTCCTAACTTCTAAAGAGCAGAGAAGTACAATCCTCCCGTGAACCAGGAAGCTGTAAACACCAGTATGTGTGCCACAGTGAGGAGTAGCATTGCAGGAGGCACCATTCATTTAATTTTCTCTTTCTATTTTACTGCTTGGCCACCCACATTTTTAATTGATCATTTTCCTCTGATTCCTTTGATGTCTTATTTACATAGTCTTAGTGGGCATTGAAATGGAACCTCTATAAAAATATAGGCATGGAAAACAACTTTCTGTCTGTTCCTCCCACACTCTCTCCTGCCCATACTTCGGAGTATGTATCCAAGAAGCCAAGAGGCTGTGTCATAGGAAACTATCAGTTTCAACACTCTGACCATACATTTGTAAATCCAGCCCGATAAATGCTTGTGATTCTTGCCGGTCAAATTAGCCAACCTTCCTTGCATGGGGAAAAGTAAAGAAGCAGAGGAGATCATTTCAATACTCCTTGGGTCTTTGGGTAGGAATGGAAGCCTTTTCCATGAAAACATGTGGAAGAAAAGATACCATCTAATAATGTCATAGTCTTAGATTAGGGAAGACTTTATAAGTCTGGCATGAAAACTAGATATCATAAGGCAAAATTTTATCTCTCATAAGACAAAAGAAACCTTCAATAAGATGGAAATAAAAAATAACATATTGGAAGAAAATATTTACAACACATATAACAAAAATGTAGTATCCATAGTATAAAGAGTTCCTATAAATAAATCAAAAAGACATTCAAATGACCAATAAACATAAAAATGTGGTTAACCTTACAGATAATCAAAGCATACTGATCATTTTGCCCATAAAATTGGAAAATGTGAAAGATTGATTCCAATCAAAAGATCACCAGAAGATGGAGAATTGGTTGATGTATAAACTGGAACAATTATTTCAGAGAGCAATCTACTAATAGTAGTCAAACTTTAAATTTGCATGTCTTTTGACCAAGGAACCTCCACTTCTAAGAATCTGAACTTCAGAAAGACTTGCACAAATACCTCAAATACATAAGCTTCATAATTCTTTACAGGATCACTTGCGATGTGAAAAATTGGAAAATGAACAAAAGTTTATCCATAGAGAGATGGTTCCATCCATGCAACAGAAGATCATGCAACTATTAAAAAAATCAGATAAAGCTATATGTACTGACTTGGAACAAGGCCTGTGGTACATTACCAAGTGCAAAGCAAGCTGCTGAATAAAACATATAGTACACACCACTGGTGTGTTGGGATCCAGCTCCCATTGAAGGCGGAAGCCTTGAGTAGTGTTTGCTGATGTCTATGAGATGAACACTAACCATTGCTCAATTCAAGCTACCAACCTTTTAATAATCAGCTTGAGAAATTCTGCAGACCACTGTATGAGTCTATTTTCATTTTTTAGAAAGTCTGAATGTGTGTTTGAGTATGTAAGTATGCGAATGTGTATGCGTTTGTGCGTGAGTTTAGAGGCACAGAAAAGATGTCAGGAAGCGTAAGCACAAACTAGAACAGAATCATAGTGGGACAAAAGGCACAGTACCATGTTATAATTTACATACTTGGATATTTGAATTTCTTTCATTGAAGATTCTTGCTTGAATAGTTTTCTTAAATTATGATTTAAATATTTTGTCATTACAAAAGTAATACATGATTACTATAGGAAAAATACAAAACATAAAAAAGAGCAAGGGAGAAAATTAAAATTACCCAGAATTCTATTTCAGGATAACCACTGTTACTACTTTCTGCATTTTTTTCCAGTTGTTTTTTTCTGGAAAACATAGCTTCGGGTTTTCTTAAAACCAAGTTTACATTTTATGGGTAATTTGCTAACTGTACAGAAAATTTTCATTACATTTCTAACTATTTCCTTAGGAAAAAATGTTGTTTATTATCTTAGAAGTGGCATTAATTACTGGTTAAAGGTAAGATCACAAAATATGTCTTAAAGAGAGGATAACTACATTATATTAAATGTAATTCAGGTTAATTCTACGTAATGAAATTGTATGTCTCAGATTTTGTAAAAATATATAGGTAGATTTTTATGGCAGTATAAATGTATTTTTTGCACATGTTACTATCTATGCATTATTTTACATGCAAGAAAATTATTGGCCCTGTAAAGCTTGCAATAGAAATAAAGTGTAGTTATCCAGATTAACTCAATCTGGGATTATACACATATATGTATATTATATATATTCCACATATATATTATATACATATATATATATATATAAATTTTAACAGGAAAAATACAGCAAGCCAGTGCAGACATTTAGGAAGTAATGAAAATCTTGTCAATACAGCTGCTGATAAAAAGCAGGTGAGGGAATTCAGTACAACTCACTTAAGCCCAGGATTCCAGACACCTGCATTCACCAGAGATTTGAAGTCATTGCATCGAGCTCTATACCTAATCCGATATCACACCAAGTTGATCCCCAATCAAACTTCTGGTTTCACAGTATGATTTCCAAATGCACTCTCCACCTAACCCTTGCCCATTACTCAAAAACTGAAAATCCAAATTTGTAGACATACCTTTCATCGGGTACTATATTCAGAAGTATCTCAGGACCAGAGTCCAGGATATTATGTGTGTCTCAAACCATTTGTTTTATTTGGGACTATCAACTCACATGCTGATGGTTCTTAATCCAACATTACCTCCATTCCTAAGTTATTTAAGTAATTGATAGAGTTCCAATATCCATTGAAATAATTAGGATTACTTGGGATCATTATTGTATGTTTCTTTTCTTTTTGCAATTATGGAGAGTGTCTATAGTGAGGGAGTAAAGAAAAAATAGGGTCTCTTTTTTTTCTTTAAGTGAATGCAATTAGTTGATGCATCCATAAAGGAGCTCATCTGTACTTCATAAAATTAAAGATGTAGACATCTGAGTGGGTATAGATGACAAAAAAGTCAGATTTCAATGGAAATTGACTAATAAGCCTTTTTTTACTATTGATTCATTTTCTTTTAATAAATTATGGAGAACACAGTGAGTCTCCAAGAATGAAGGAAATTAAATGTGATGCCAGCACTCTCTAACCTCTTGTATCTGCCATTCCCAAACAGAACTTTTGACCATGGTAAAATAGCAAGAGAAATGTTGAGAAAATCAGATAGAGAGTAATGGAATCTTGGAACCAATAAACTACAAATTAGTAGAGAAAGGGACACCCTAGAGGCCCTAATCTGGACTTGAGTCAATATTGTGATACAATTGTCCAACAAAACTTATGTGAATTCAAACTGGCTTGAATCCATGCCCTAAATCCATGTATTTATACATCACCTCTTCCCTGGGAACTAAGAGCACTTCATAAGCAGTTTTGTCTTCCCTCATTATTAAACACCTACAGTTTCCACTTCTTTTGTCTCTGTGGTGAACTAATATTCCCTGTCGACAGAAGGAGAGACCGGGGTAAGAAGAAGCTCTCTCATATGCTTGAGACAAATCACAAAGAAACAACCAAAGTCAGCCCAGGTACTGTTACTTCCAATGGGACGTATTCTACACTAGCCAAGATTTAAATAGAGGAATGTAGGAGTTAATTAAGATATCAGCAAGAACTATAGTGGGTATGGATGATAAGGCAAGGGTTTCAGCAGTTTAGCATCATTACTAAGGAGGTTTTTAAAGGGATACACAAGAAAGAATAAACACTGCACTTAATTCCAAGGTTATAATAAAGTCAAGCCAGATTGAAAAATGAGAAGATATTTCCCCAAGATTCAAATTACCTTAAGGCTAAATTTTTAGAGATCTGAGTGCTGTTTGTATGTGTGTTGTGGCAGGTGCTTGGGAAATGGTCTTTGCTATCAGTTATCTTCTTAAAACTAACTTACACATTTTGGGATTCAAATACATTTATTCTAGGCAAAATAAAGTTACTATTTTCTATTAAAAATAGAGACTTTAAATGTTCAAAGGAGTGTTTACATTCCTTAGAAATAGTCAGCTTAATTTTCCCCTGAAACAAATGCAAATTTTAATATATAATGAAAACTAGGTGACATAAACAATGAAAAAGTATAGTATACCAAAGAAAAGGGTATGTCAAAAAAATGTGATCTTGTATCTTCATCTTGGTGGGACAGAGTCAGTCCTCCAGACAGTTCTTACAAGTGCAAGAAACAATCCTATGACAAAAGAGAGAAACTCCAGAGTTGGAAAACCATTTTATTCCTTAATTTTTGAATGCTCAGTTAAAATACAGCTTCAACAGGTCTGTGATTGACACACATTCATTCAACTGGTCCCTTGAGTAGATTACCTGTTTCCAATGAGGACTCCTTTCTTTAAGACCATCAAAATAAACCTACTACATATTTGAATTTGGAGAGACTTTTGGAAAACAGCTTATTGCATATTTCTTGTTTGCCTAAACTAATATGGGGTGGTAAATGGTGGGGGGATATTTTATTGACCCTTGGCCTTCAGAAAACTAGAAAGGTATCCTAACCTCCACTGATGGTACTGCTAAACAATCAGGGTGATGGCGCAAAGGACCTCTCCCAAGAGCAAATCAACCAACACCTCTTCTCAGAACTAGATCTGTTTTTGAAAAAGATCAACAAACATGATTTGGTCTGTGGTACTGGAAGTGTGGGCAGGGTGCCTCCAAATAAAAAAAATGAAAACATGTAAATACAGAGTAACACCCTGTATCTCTTTATTTGCCTAATATGCTGCTGGAGGCACAAAGGAGAAAGCAAACGTTACTAGAAAGTGAGATTTTTCTCAGAATAGCCACAATAAATGCCTTTTCAAAAAAAAAAAAAAAATTAAGACAAAATAGAAGACAACCTTCAGGTCTGAAATCAAAGAAAAGCCAGTTTTGGTCTAAGATGTTGAAAACATGGCTCATGAGCAGTTTGTCTAGGTAAAAATATGACCCCTGTGATGTTGCCAAGGTCTCTGAGACCCAGGGTGCTGCTGAGTAAATGCTGGTTGCATAAGTTAGAGCAGCTAAGGGGACACTTTAATTTATGTGCTCAATTTTTCTGAGGTCTCAAAAAAGAAAAAAAAATGAAGGTGGGGGAAAGGGATGAATGAGGTTAATTTTCAGGGTGGCACATTCAGGGATGCTTTGGAGATTAAGGGTTTTTCCATTACCTCAGTATCCTCATCTGAGGGAAAAGTGATTTTGTAGGAAGAAGAATCTCACTGGAAGTCTTAATTCACCCTCCCCAAAAGGCCTCAGGGTCTTTAAACAGCAACTGAGTCTCTCAAATTCATTTTTCAAATGAGGGTTATGTAAGAAAGATTTCAAAATCATAACCAATAAGAGTATGCTTCATATCAGGGCGATGAAATAGTCTGTATACAAAGCCCCCGTGACAGCAATTTGCCTATATAACAAACCTGTACATATACCCCTGAACCTAAAATAAAGGTTTAAAATCATCGTAATAATAAGAGGTACTCTTTCATTTCACCATAGGCCTACAAGTTAACATACTAGGACACTATGAATTAAATGGAATAATAAATATAAGAGGCTCAAATTTCATGTAAAATATTGTCAAATATAAAATGACATATAAATTCATATGCATAAAATGTATTTTTCCATTTACTAGGTATTCCTTCTTGGAATACAAGACATAAGATTTTTAAAAAATCGATGTCAGATAAAACTTAAGCATTCTATTCCTTTCACAGACTTACCCTGAAAACTAAGAATCATAACTGAAAACTTGAAACTTCCCCTTCCTCTCATTTTTAAATGACTTGTGTCTTATAGAGTCACTGGTAAAGCAAAGAAAAAAACATCCTGCCTTAAAAATTAAATTTTCTATTTAGTATTATGTAGAATAAATGTAAATGGCATCATTCCTGATAATTAATTATAATTAAATCATTCTCTCCATACTTTGCAGGTGTTTACATCGTGTTTCTGATTCCTGAGATTGAAGGTTCTACCCAATGGAAACATATTCTGAAATGCTATTTTCAGTAGCTTATTTCTGAGTTGTTTGGGGACTGTTACAATAAAATAAACACAAAATGGTTTGGCTAAGAACTCTAATCATTCCTGCTGCACAAAAGTCTAGAGATGATTAAGTGAAGACTCAGGGATAAGGATGATAACGTGAACCAAAATACTACATCTGGGCTCTACATACAAAGACCCACATCACAGACAGAGAAACAGCCTGTACTCCTTGTGAATGAGCTGTATCCTGTAGGCAAAGGCTCCACTTGTTCTCAGCACGCCTCTCCTCTCTCGCACGCCTCTTATTCTTTGGGGAGCATTTTTCCAGTTTGGGCAAATAAATTTAGATCTCTGTACAGCTGTACTTGTGACTTATGTTATTACAAATATACTCAATTTGTTCTTTTTTTTTTTTTTTAATGTTTATTTGAATGCAAAAGGCTGCCAGGACCTGTGGCGGAGAGTGTGAACTTGGCCTTCTGCCACAGGTCACTGGTGATTTCAACTTATTTCCTCTCATCTTCTTTTACTAAATTAAAACTCTTAAAGTTCAAATTAAATTAAGTTTAAATTAAAAGCTAGGAAGCAATGTTATCTTTTAGAGTGCAGAAAAAAAAAAAAAAGGCACCAAGTAGCAATTCAGTGGCAAATGTGTTTCAACTTAGTGGAAAGTTAATATTCCTTAATTTCTCCAGCTTCCTGGCCCTTTAATAACTGGGAATCTCATCCAGCTATTTTCCTCTGTAGGTTAGAAACCTGATTCGCAGGAAGAAGTGAAGTTTTACCCTAAGTGAAATAAAGAATCTGCCAGTTACTTTTGTCTTTGTGGCTGCCAGTTCCCCTGTGGCATACAGCAAAAGAAGAGTCCTTCATAGACTTCCTTAGAATATTTTTATAAATCCCATTTTTTTTACTCGCCTTCCCCTCCAAACAGAAAACGCCAGTACCTTCCCTCTGTAATGTTTCCCTAAATGACATGCAGCATATCTCAGTGGCAATGTGACATGATGAAGAGAAACCCATAAAAGATCCTTCAGCAGCTCCAGAACTTTTATTCTGGAGGGGAAACTGCATTTATAATTTGTCCTTTTAAACAGGGATCTTCTTGCTCCTGCAGAGTAAGAGCTTGAAGCATCAACACAAAACCTGAACTCTTCTAGCTTTGCAGATAATCAAAAATCTCTTCCATTCACTTTCCAACTAGAGCAAACTTTAAAAAAAACTTTTAAAAGTGTAATTATTTAAAGATATATATACACACATATGTAATACATACGTGTGTGTCTGTGCATATAAACACATATTAGAGAATCCCTCTGTCTACCTTCCAATCAGAGAGACCTGAAGATGGAGAGATGGATGAATAGACAGAATATAGAAAAGATTTGAAAATATTCTATTTTTAATAACTATTTTTAAAAGAGTTTCCTTACTTTTGATTCATTAAAAATCTCAGAATAAACAGAGAACCAGGTATCCCCTCACAACCAAATGGCTGTGAATGCGGCTGCCAAAATAACAGGGCGCCAAACTTAAAAGCAGCATTTGCAAACTGCCTCTCCTATTGTGCATTCACACATCACCTCAATTATGATCATAAACAACCTATTTGCAACGCAGTCTACTCTTGACCTGAAAAGCTGATCCAACCCACATTTGAAGCTCAAGATTCACACCCAGCAGTGTCCACTTTAAATAGAAAAATCGCATTGATTGCATGAAACTCAGGACTCATTTTGGTCCATCGATTCCCCTAGTGACCTTCTGCAGCATCAAAGCCCACAGCGAACCCAATCTGACCCCGACTTTATGTGCATTATTATATCAAGAGACAGGAGCTACTTACAGTCCATGCCATTGTCTCCATAGATATGTAATAAAGTATTCTAGAACTGCTCCTGCCGAGAACACTTCAGGTGCACGTCATTTTCTTCTGTATCTTCCTCCCCGCTCTCTCTCCTACTCTTGCATGCAAACACATATACACTCTCCTCCTACCAGTATAAAAATTCTTCATTTACTGAATGTTTCTTTCCTCCCAGTTCAGCAGAACTCAAAAAGCAGCTTCAGACTTTGACTAAGACTCACGTAACTCCCAGTAAACAACATCCGTCACCCAAATACATAACTAATCATAATGCTCTTTATGAAGCTCTTCTGTGAAACAATAGGTCTAATACAAAGCTCCTCTCCACACTGTTTTAATTATAATAAATCACCTTCATTACGATGCATACTTCAATATAACATGTTGGCTGCTTAGCTACCTAGGTTACTCCCATAATGAGAGGAGAGCAGACGTGTACGTCTTGAAGAAAGTTATTTACGCACACTGAAAAATTCTACGGCATCCCATGGCTTTGCAGCACGATTTTCAGCAACTTTTATCTTACCTTACTGTTCATAACATTACAGCTGAGAAGACAGGGAAGAAAAGAATAAGAAAAAGCACCACATCTGAAAAATGCTGTTTACACAAATAACAGTATCCTGAATACATCCACTAGCGTGGAAAAATAAGTCCTTGCAGTACAATCATTTCTCTATAAATGTATGAAAGTATTTTACTGCCTGGTGCAACAAATCAGCGATGAGACGGTAGGCTGTGGTGTGTAAGTTTCAAGGGACTGTGTGTCAAAGTCAACTTCCCGGGCAGTCCCCTGAGAACTGCGCTGGGCACATTCTCATGAAAGGTGTGAAAATCTGATTTTCTAAAATGGATCAGTAATTCTCTATGAAGGGGGAAAGGATCGATAAATCTTTGCTAAGTAGATTGTAAAGGAAAAATTATTCTTTCAGTGACAGTACATTAGGATCCTCCAAACAATCTCAATAAACTAAAGACATAGCGTTTCTCCACCAGCTACTTTTGACTTCTAATATATTTTTGTAATCTCAGATCATTCTGCAATGCACATACATTTATATTTGCTAAGCAATGTTCCATGTTGATGTTGATTTATGGTATGTGCCATTATAATGTTTGGCTGTGACTAGCAAAAGAAAATTATTAGCTGCTTGTAACCTGATAGATGTGATACGAGAAAATGTCATTATAACCCAATGCACATATATGTTCCTAACTACATCAGTTCGCCAGGTAGCCACAAGATGTGTTGTTGGTATTCCTTAGCCAAATATATGTGTGTTGTTTTTAGGTAACTGATCATTGACATATAGTGTATATTCTCTTTATGCCTAAAAACACTGGGGTGTGATATGCTTAGAATCATGTGATGTTAATAGTCCTTGAAGGAATATTTCTTTCGGCCCCTGGGCAGAGACCAAGGAAATCTTTAGACACTGGTTTTATCACATACACTCGATGACACTGAACGGGAGTAACTACCAGCCCTGGCCACTAACACATTCGCCATTTGTTTCAAAGCTTCGGAGTCCATGCTCTTCATCACGCTGAGGCCTGAAAATCCTCACTAAAGAATTTAGACAGAAGATGTGTGTCACGAGAAAACAAGCCTAGGAGTGGACCGACTGCTCCCAGGAGGCTCTCTGGTTACAGCATCCTGAGCTGTGTGTGGCTGAGATTTCCCCTGCTCTGTGTTAAAGTGGTTATTAAAAAATATGGCCTGTGTGGTAGCGAGGTATTTCAGGGGCCTCAGAGCATGCTGAACATCATGTGTCCTGCGATACCCAGATCAAACAAAGCAAATTCTCAGCATGGCAGGCTGAAATCTGCATTTCTCTCTACTTATGCACATTTATGTCAGAATTCACAATAGGATAGCTCCTTTGGGAAGAAAAAGCTCTTCCACAGGATGCACTATTTTCATGTACAACATCCTTGGACAAAGAAGGGAAACAAGATAATTGGCATGGCAAATTGTAGCAAACAGGTGTGATTAATGTGTGTAAACCTCATTCAACTGAATGTCTACATATATTATAGGAATTATATCCACTAGTATCTTATTAGGGATGGGGGCTGCAAGCAAACATTTTTATTAAATACCTCCTTTCCCTCTTTTTAATTGAATAATGCTAATAATGCTCTCTTTTGAGGTACAAAAGAGAGTGGCTATAATTTCTTTTGGCATGAAGAAGGACTCACTATGATTATAGACCCTCCCACCATTTGGTTTTTGTGATGTTTTCTGACCAGAGAATGTTAAGAGTCCTAAGAAATAAGGTCAAATTTCTAAAAAGTCCAACATCCAATGCCCACTGGTAAACAGAATACAACAGGAAAGTCTACGTGGTATCAAATGAAACAAGACCTCTGGGTATCTGTAAACATTTTGGAGAAAGGTGCCATCTTTTAAGCATCCAAAGGAGACCATTGATCTAGAAATAATGAGTAGCATCCTTCCTGATTCACAAGTCAGATTCATGGGACACAACTATTGACATATAAAAATTCAAATTTCTCCAAGTCGGAGCTTGTAAATCACATGGAGTTCTGAGTCTTACCCATTATAAGGCAAGTGCAATTCTTTATTTTTTTATTTTTTATTTTTATTTTTTAGGCAGTCTCCCTCTGTTGCCCTGGCTGGAGTACAGTAGCATGACCTCAGCTTACTGCAGCCTCCACCTCCCGAGTTCATGAGATCCTCCCAACTCAGCCTCCTGAGTAGCTGGGACTATAGATGCGCACCACCACGCCTGGCAATTTTTTTTTTATTTTTATTAGAGACGGAGTTTTGCCATGTTGACCAGGTTGCTCTCGAACTCCTTGTCAAATAATATGCCCACCTTGGCCTCCCAAAGTGCTGGGATTACAAGTGTGAGCCACTGTGCCTGGCTGGCAAGTGCAATGCTAAGAAACCTAAATGATAGGAGGGAATTAAGTCAGCCACGGTTTGAAAGAGAAATGAAGGGTGGTGGATAAATAAAATACTGATGGATAGAAGTATAGAGTAGGTGTTTTGTTACATATTCATATTCACATGGAACCTTAAAATGAAATGTCTTCACTGATATTGTTGTAATTTGGATTCCAAATTTGAAAAGCATTATTAGTATCAAAATTTTTTTCTGATCCTAATAATTTTCCTAAACTTCCAACAAAATGGCTTACAGATAATTTTCCTAAAATCAATATAACAGTATATTAATGAGCTAAACATCCATCTTAACAGTTAGTATAAAAACAACAGAATGAACTAAAATATAGTAGGAAAGAGCTAATAAAAATAAAGTTGGCCAGGCGCGGTGGCTCACGCCTGTAATCCCAGCACTTTGGGAAGCCAAGGAGGGCGGATCACGGGGTTAGGAGTTCAAGACCAGCCTGGCCAAGATGGTGAAACCACGTTTCTACTAAAAATACAAAAATTAGCCAGACGTGGTGGCGGGCACCTGTAATCCCAGCTACTCAGGAGGCTGAGGAAGGAGAATCCCTTGAAACCGGGAGGCAGAGGTTGCAGTGAGCCAAGATCACGCCGCTGCACTCCAGCCTGGTGACAGAGCAAGACTCTGTCTCAAAAACTAACTAACTAAATAAATAAATAAATGTTTTTTAAAAAAATAAAGTTTAGTTCAATTTTTTTTTTTTTTTTTTTGGAGGAGAGCAGGAGGATATGAAACAACAGTGCTCTCACGTATTGGTGGGAAAGCAACATGGTACAGTCCCTTTGGAAGACAGTCTGACATTTCTTTAAAAACTAAGCATAATCTTCTCATATGATCCAGCAGTCACACTCCTTGGCATTTCCCCCAAAGAGTTGAAAATGTATGTACACACAACCAGCACACAAACTAATGTTTATTGCAGCTTTATTCATAATTGCCAGAACTTGGAAGCATCAGATTGTCCTTCAGTAGGTGAATGGCTAAACTGTGGCACATCTGGACAATGGAATATATATATATATTTTGTATTTTTTGAAAGTTCAATACAGAAGATGAGCAAAAATTGCTCCTTTGAAAAAGCTAATAAATAATCAGATCTCAGGCAAGACTGATCTAGACAAAAAGACAGGATGCCCAAGTGAACTGTATGAAAAACTGAAATGGAAATATAACCACCAATAAAACAGACACAGAAAAGATAAAAGAATTCACTGAAAAATGTATGCCACTGAATGCAAAATATTGATCAAAATGGGCAATTTCCTAGAAAATCAAACTTTTCCAAAAAACGCAGAAAGGGATAGAATACAAGAACATCTCTCTTCATTATTATATACATTTAATTCATGATTTTAGGACTTCACATACAAACACACACACCACACATTGACTCAGATGATTCTACAAGTGAAACTTTCAAAAAGAAATTTTAATTTTTAAAAAGTCTTTTAAAGAATAAAGAAGAAATACTTCCCCTAAGCTATGAAGTCAATAAAACCTTCATGCCAAACCAGACTAGGAAACAGAAAAAAAGACACTTCTAGGCTAATGTCATTCATGAGCAAAGATGCAAAAGGTCCTATTAGCAAGCAGAATCTAGTAGTGTATATAAAAATGATAATACATCATGACCAAGTCACTTTTATCCCGGAAATCTAAGAGTGGCTTAATATTTTCAAATCTATAAATGCCATTTAATATATTAAATATAAAGATGAACAATTATGTGATCATTTTAATGTATACAGTAAAAGCATTTGATAAAAATTTCATGACAATTATAAAACATAAGATAAAATTTTCAACAAACTAGGAATAGAATATCCTTACCATTTTAAAGGAATTCTATAACAAACTTACATAAAACATAATTGTTCTTTCTTTTTATTTTATTTGTATACATTTTATGGGACACAAGTATAATTTTGTTACACGGGTAGATTGCATAGTGTTGTGAAGTCAGGGCTTTTAGGGTATCCATCACCCAAATAACATATATTGGATCCATTACATAATTTCTCATCATCCACCGCCTCCTCCCAGAAATGTTATTTTTGATAATGAAAAATGACAAGTACCTTTAAAATGAGGGGCAAGTCAAATATGCTTAACCTCACTATCACTACTTTTATTAAATATTGGATTCAATATCTGAGCCACTGTAATAGGAGACAAAAGTAAAAGTACCAACAATAGGAAAGAAAAATAAAAAATGTTATTTTTCAGATCACGTAATTATCTCCATAGAAAAACCAAAAGAATATAAAACAAAATGTTAGAAAATTTGGCAAGATGGCTGGTATATGATCAATATATAAAAAATCAATTTTATGTACTAGCGATGATAATTTTAAAAACTATTTTAATAATAATAATACGAAAAGTTGAAAAATTTGTGTTAAAAAGAAAATCTAGCCAGTTGCAGGGGCTCGTACCTATAATCCCAGCACTTTCGGAAGCAGAGGCAGGCAGACCCTTTGAGCCCAGGAGTTCTAGACCAGTCTGGGCAACACAGTGAGACTCTACACATTTTTTTTTTTTTAATATAGCCAGGCCTGGTGGCTTTTGCCTGTAGTTCCAGCTACTCAGGAGGCTGAGGTGGGAGGATTGCTTGAGCCTGGGAGTTGAGGCGGCAATGAATTGTGATTGTACTAGTACACTATAGCCTGTGTGGCAGAATAAGACTCTCTTTTCAAAACAAGGAAGAAATTTTACAATATTCCAAGTTACGTAGGAATAAGCCTGAAAAATATCTGTACAAAGAGAACTATACAAATTTTCTATGTATAGGTATAGACTATTTTAGAAAGATATTAAAGAAAACCTATAAAAATGAGAAGATATATCATGATTATGGATTAGAACTCTTAACAGCATACAGATGTTAATTCTTCCCAAATTTATTAAAAAGATATAAAGGTACATCTAATATATATCAACAAAAATAAATAAATAACTTTAAAAAGTTATAAGGACATTCAAAACAAAATTTCAACTAGATTTTTAGGTTACTTGCCCTACCAGATATCAGGACCTTTATGAAGCAGTAGTGATGAAGAGAGCAAAGCAATATTTTTAAATGTTTTAAAAATACAAAAGAGTATGTTTTTAAAATGCTGAAATGGGTTAAGATTTCATAAGCAAGATACTAAGAGAAACAAACATGAAATAGTTTTAAAATTAACTTCAACTGCATCAAAATTTAAAAATGTCCGCCCATCAAAAGACACCATAAAGAAAGTAAAAACATAATACATGAGTAGGGAGAATATTTTTAGAATGAAGGTAACTGGCAAAAGACTGGTATTCAGAATATAGAATGAATATGTAATATGCAAAAAAATAGAAAATGTGACATGAACAGGCTTTTCACAGAGATAAAATGGGCATGTCAAATAAATATATGAAAAAAATGATTAACCTCAATAATCACAGAAATCCCATTAGAGAACAATGAGATACAATTTTACATAGCTTGGTTTTGGAAAAATTAATAATTGGATTATACCAAGTCTTGGAGAGTATGTGGATCAATGGAGATTCCTAAATATTGCTTTGTAGGAATATAAATTGGTATATGCATCTGAAATACAAATTGGCATTTTCTTTTAAATGTGAGCATACTTGTACCCCAGGTAGAAAAGAATATCATGGATTGCAAAAACAAATTTTAAAAAGTCCAGAATGTACAAAGCAATGGAGGTATAATATAATAAGGCACCTGCAGAATATTTCAGTGAACTGTACATTTTCATAGATGGAGCGCAAGGTGTATGTTTATGGGGGAAGAGAAGGAGATTTGATTAGCAACATTGGCAAAATGCCAACTCACAGTGGGTTGTTTTTGCAATGTTAAGAAGTTTGTACGTTGCCCCACATCCCAAAATATTTCACGAATTCTTAGTCAAACTGAAAGTCAAAAATGTAAAAAGACAGAAAAGCAGAGCTGCTCTGATTGGAATTGGAGGACCTTGGACCAAAAGGGAACAGCCCTTCCTCCCTTTCCATGGAGATCCCTGAGGACATACTACAGTGCTCCTAATGCTCAGACACAGATTTTTAAAAGCCCTTGTGGGCAGTAGGGTTTTGGGCACTGCAGTGCCACAACCTAATTTGCATTACAGAAGCATTGCATAACATCAGTGTGATTGGATGATGGCAGAAGCCTAGTGAGTGTTTTTATTTATTTTTTATTTTTTTTATTTTTTTTATTTTTTTATTTTTTTTATTTTTTTTTGAGACGGAGTCTCGCTCTGTCGCCCAGGCTGGAGTGCAGTGGCCGGATCTCAGCTCACTGAAAGCTCCACCTCCCGGGTTCACGCCATTCTCCTGCCTCAGCCTCCCGAGTAGCTGGGACTACAGGCGCCCGCCACCTCGCCCGGCTAGTTTTTTGTATTTTTTAGTAGAGACGGGGTTTCACTGTGTTAGCCAGGATGGTCTTGATCTCCTGACCTCGTGATCCACCCGTCTCGGCCTCCCAAAGTGCTGGGATTACAGGCTTGAGCCACCGCGCCTGGCCCTAGTGAGTGTTTTTAAAGAACACCTGCTTGATGTACAGCTATGGGGAGGGTTTCTGGAGGATATCCAGTTGCAATATCAAAGGTACCCAACGTATTTGAAAGAAGCTTCAAAGGTCTCAAGCATACAAATATATTTCCTATTACTCATTCAGATTGCTCAAAACACCCTGGGAGTACACTATAATCTTCATAAGTAGTTTACTTATATTGTTTTCTGTGCTGTAAGGAAAAAACTGCTTATGTCTTTTATTAATCCTAAGCAAAACCTACTTGATACCACTTTCAATCATCAGAAAGTTGGACAGTAAAATAGAAAACAAAAATAAAAATAGAGGGAAAAGCAGTCAACTGCCTAAATTCATCCCTGAGTATCAGAGGAGACACTGGACTTCTGTTATGTAGTTTGGCAATTTCTCAAGAGGAGATGAAAATATCCATCTTCTTACTGCCCTGCATTCTAACCTAGGTTACTCCATCATCATAGTACAAATGGAGCCCATCTTCTCTGGAACTATCAATATTTTTATATTAAAAGTAAAATTAAGTAATTTAAGCGATAATGTGAAAGTTTTATATTAAAATAAACTCAAAAGAAATTTTAGTCTTAGTAAACTATCACACTGACCTAAACAGAAATCTTGGCTCTTTTACCAACCATTGGGCCTTTTTCCTTTCTGGCTTCAGTTTTTCCATTTGTAAAGTGCAAAGAATACCTACTTCTCAGACTTAAGTGGAATAATACAGAAAATATATAAAATGCAGCCTGTATCATAGTTAAGTGTTCAATAAGCAGTAGCCATAATGTGACATAAGAGGACATAAGATTTTATAAATGTATAAATTAGATGGAAATGCTTTTCTAATAAGAACACTTCAACGAGAAAAATGGAAAATGTATTTGGACATTTGTGTATCACTCTAAATCAGGATTTCTCAACCACGACTCTGTTGACATTTGGGGCTGGATAATTCTACATTGTAGGGAGACTGTCCTGTACATTACAGGATGCTTAGAAGTATTCTTGGCCTCTACCCACTAGGTCCTAGTCTTCTCTCTCCAAGTTGTGGCAAACAAAAATGTCTCCAGACATTGCAGACATTGCCACATGTTCACTGAGGGAGTGGGGAAGCATCTTAGCCAAGATACTGAAAGCACAAACAACAAAAGAAAAATACAGCATATGAATGTTATCAAAATTAAAATTTCTTCTTTTAAAAGCCTTTGTTTAGAAACTGGAAAGGCAAGCTAAAGACTGGTAAAAAAAATATCCACAATACATACAACCAATAAAGGCTAGTATAAGTATTTGTAAACTCCTGAAAAACAATTATTTTTTAAAAACTAATCTTAAAACTAGGCAAAAGATTTGAATAATACTTTTAAAACGCAGATATACAAAGGATCAATGAATATATGAAAAAGTGCTCAACATCATTAGTCATCAAGGAAATGCAACATAAAGCCACAATGAAATACCACTACCCACCTATGAGAATGATTAAAGATAAAAAACACTGACCATACTAAGTGTTGGTGAAGATATGGAGCAGGCAGACTCTCACACACTGCTGTTGAGTGTGTAAAATGTACAACTGCTTAGAAAACTGACAGTTTCTTATAATGTCAGACGTATACCTACTCTGCCACTTAGCAACTCTACTCTTGATATTTACTCCAAAGAAATGAAACCATATGTCCATGCAAAAGAATGTTCATAGCAGCTTATTCATAATAGCTCAGAACTGGAAATAACTCAAATGTCCAAGAGATGAATGGATGTACATGGTGGCTTATCTCTCCAGCAAAAAAGAAAAAAGATGGAAAAAGGGGGAAAAGGTCCCAATACATGTGAAAACATAATGAATTTCATAGATGTTACACTGAGTGAAGAATGAAGGCATAAAAGAATATATATTGTATGATTCTACTTACATGAAGCTTTAGAACAGGTAAATAGAAATTATGATGAGAAAATTTAAAAAGTGGTTGCTTCCGAGGCACTAGGGAGCTTTCTGTGTCCTTGAGAGTGTCCCATGTTTTGGCTAGAGTAGCTGTTACACAGGTGCACACATGTGTCAAAACTGATTGAAGTGCACATCTGTGTGTTTTACTGCAAAAAATGATGGGTGGGGGATAATCAGGTCGAGCAATCAGAATTAATAACACCTACAGAAAAAAGTAAATATAGGAAACTGAAGAAAATTAAATAAGCATATACATATATGTTTCATTTTAATGAATTTTGAGAAGGCATTTTATCCAAAAAAAGAGCAGCCAGGTATGAAAAATGAGCAACTGACAAATGAGAAATAAGACAAACTAGTGAACTAGGCCAGAGAGAAGAATGCAGAAAATAACAAATAGTGAATATCATAAAAGAAAAGAGAAGAAGGAAGGAAAGCATTCATCAGAGATATAATAAAAGATATCTTCCCTGAGCTGAAGAAAGTCACAAGTCTCCATATCCTAAAGTCTCCCTAAGAGCCAGATAAGATTATTTCTTAAGGCCTATCCCTTGACATATCCTGACAAATTTCTGGATTCCAAGAATAAAGATAAAATTCTAAATATGTGTAGTAAAAAAGGAGAAAAATATTATCCTCAAAGAAAAATGCTAAAACTGTGGGCTAGCAGAATCAGATTTTAGGAACCAATACAAAAGACAAGAGTTTCTAAACAAACATTAAGGAATGAAGTACAATTTCTAGAAATCTTAAGCAAGATGAACTAATTCCCTGGAATTTTATTCCCATGTAAATCATCATTTTTTATAGGTTTTAAAATGCAAGGATTGAATTAATACGATATCTATGTGCCTTTTGTAAAATTATTTTAAAAAGATGTAAATCAACATAACTATAATAGAATAGAGGGAATTTGTAATATACATGAAACATTTTTGGAGAAAAATAGTAAAATGAATATTAAGCCCAAGAAATTGTTAACAATAAGGTTTTAAAACTTAGATCAATTACAAAGATAGAATTCTTGAAAGAAAAAGTAAATAATTTTATTTTTTAATACATATGGAACTAACATTTCACATACTTTCAATAAAATACGGCAAATGGGGTGGAGTAAATAAATACTAAATGCTTATCTTAGTCTGGGGTTATGGAGAAAGGCTATAAATAGAGTTTAGATCTTGCCGTCAGAAAAAAATATTGGTCAAGTATGTTTGCTACAAAAATTAATATTATCTGCTAGTAGGAAAGAAATAACATGTAAAACTTTCAAAGCAGTAAGAATAAAAACTGATCATTCCAAAGAAGATAGAAAAGAAAGTAAACACATAACATAAATTGAAATAGATAAGATTTTAATCATTCCACAATGTAATCATATACCAAACATTACATTGTACCCCATAAATATATAATATTTATTCATCAATTAAAATATGTTTTAATGGTAAAAATAAGACCAAGAGCAAGCAAATCAATTAACATAATAAAAAGAAGGAATTACATTTCTCCATTAAAAGACAATGGATCCTAAATTGAGTTAAGAGAAGCAAAACAAAACCCAGCCAGAGACTGTTTAAAAGAACATTTTAAATAAAATGATAAGGAAAAATTGAAAATACTTGAAGATATGATAGGCAAATGGAAACAGAAGGAAAGCAGGTGGCAATATTACTATCAAAGTATAGCTCAAGCAAAATGTATTAAATGGGATATTTCATTTTTATAAAAGGTACATTCTGCCAAACAGATATGTCAAAAACTTTGTACATTAAAAAAAAAAAAAATCTAACCTAGAAATACATTAGGCAAAGAACTTTTAGAAATACGATGAGAAATTGGCAGAAACTGCAATCTTAAGAGCAATAACACCTCTTTCAGAGTGTGACAGATCAAGTAGATAAAAAATAGAGAGTAGCTGAATAACACAATTAAGGAGTTTGATTTATTGAGGAGAAAGAGTAAAAGAGGAAACATTGTAACTTACAGATGTAAAATACATATTCTTTTCAAATTTCCATGTAAAGTAATGAAAAGGACTCATGGATGAGACTGCAATGACCATCTCAAAACATCCACCAAAAAGAAATACCAGTTAGCCCACACTCTGTCCTCAATGCTGTAATTCTGGAAATAAATACTTCTGCATGAACCTTGGAAAGGAAAGAAATCACATCAGTGGTGGACTGAGAAAGCAATATGAGTGATACAACTATTGGGTAACAATATCTTGAAGTAGATTTTTGAGTATCTTGAATAGATGAAAATGACTTATCCCTTCCTGGACCATCCTAAATATCTCATCATGCAACATTATAAAGAGAAGACATTATTTTATCAGGGCCTGCCCAAAGCACTGGCTTCTAGAATGAAAGATAAGACCCCAGATTGGGAGCTACCTTTTTTGGGGGGTCTGGGAGGATGCACCCAACCTGCTCACTTGCTCCTGGTTCCACACTTCCTAGAATGAAGCCTGACATACTCAAGCTGCGAAGGAAATCCATGATGGCTGCATTATCTTACTTATTCATTCATGCATATAAATGGACAACCAACAGTTACCAGATTCTGAGGAAAATGTTAACAAAACCCCAAAAGAATCAAAAGGAACACATTGATTCCCTGATGCTGGAGAAAACAGAAATAATTCAGGGAAGAGAAGGGAATCATAAAATAATTTTAATTGGTGTTGTGAAGAACATTTGACAAAATACTTTATCCACAAAACAAGAACGGGTTGCAGTGATAAAAGGAACAAAGGTTTTTGAAAATTCAAAATGTAATTATTGACATTTGAAAGATTGATAAAACACTACATGGAAAAGTCAAGGAAACTTTCCAGAATCATAAAAAAAAAAAAAGAAAGAAAATGTGAAAGATTTCAGCACAATCAATGCAGGAAGGCCAACATCTGTCTCCTAGTAGTTCTAGAAAGAGGTAGCTAAGAAAAGGAATATGAGCAATTTATCAAAGGAATAATGAATGAAATTACCCAAAGCTTAAACAAACCTACAAATAGAATACTGTAAGTCTTCATTTTGAAGGATTCCATATGGTATTGAGCAGAAAAAAGTGGAGGAAAAAAAATCTAAGAACATTCTTATAAAATTTCAGAACACAAGGATTCTAAAGAAGATCCTAAAAACTTCCAAAGAGATTACAATGTTTATCTTCAAAGGAAGAAAGACCAAATTGGTTTCAGACATTTCCTAAGCAATGTTGGATGCCAGAAAACATCAGAGCCTTTAAAAGTTCTGAGAGAATTATTTGAATCTAAAATTCTAGCTATCAATCAAGAGTAAAGACAAAATAAAGTCATTTGCAGGCATGTGGGGACTTATAAAATTTACCATCTACAGATTTGTTCTTAAAGAATTACTTGAGGATGCCCCCAAACAAAAATGGGATGTAGGAATGAGGAAAATATGAGGTTTAAGAAACCATGGACCAAATAAGGCTGCAAAATGAAAGGAAATTCCAAGAAGATGGCCATGCAATCGTCCTGGAAAACCAGGGCTGCAATACAAGAAGGAGGCAGGGAAATCAGGAGTGTTTCCAAGAAGCAAATGAATTCTAGGTAGTAAGTTTCTAGGTAAAAGAACTGAATCTTCTTCATGAAAAGGCGAAACTATATTAAAATATGTAAAGGGAAAAATGCTCTGCTCCATTCTCTCCCACTTCCAACTTTTACTCATTGTATTTCCACTTTTAGTGGCACTGCTTTCATGATACAAGGTTATACGTCTTAACTTATGAATTACTCTATTTTGTTTCATAGTGATTATTTCAAATACTGGATTTTTAAAATTTTTAGATTTAATTTATAGATACATAAGGAAAATTTAATTATACTGGCTCACAATCCCCTATGTGATTCCACTGGAGCAAGACATAAATGAGAACTCAGAATTTTATAAATTTTATAATGGTAATGAAGTACTTAGATTACATATTAACTACTACTCCCAGCACATTCTGGACTATTAAGCTGATTAATATCTCTGCACCAAAAAAAAAAATGTAAATGGTTTACTTCATGTCAGTTCAGGTGAGGTTTTGTCACCAAATAAGTTCAGGTCACTGCTTCCGGCACAACCAATCCTCACACCTGACACAGAAACTAAAGGGTGGGCTTGTACACTCTGCAAACCAATCAGAATCATTCTCTACTTCTTACTTCATGGAGAGAGCATTTCTGAGAATGTTTGGATACAAAGGAAAATAATGGTGAGAGATGGAGACATAGAGATATGGCCCTGATAGAAGTTTTGAACATCAAAAATCACTTCTACCTGCAGACAGTTCTATCCCTAGACTTCTGTGAGCCATTACCATTGATTGATCTGGCTTTCTGTCATTTGCAACTAAAAGAGTTCAGGCAAATTCTGTATTGAACACAAATCCCAAGGACTTTTCAATAGGCTAGAAAGACAACAAAGATGCCTGCTATCACCATAAGTGTGCTATATTTGACGTGAGAATGTTAGCCAATACAGCAAGGCCAGAAAAAGAAATGAGGTATAACTACTAGGAAAATAATACAAATTAACATTATTTGCAGATAATATGATGAAAATGCAGAAGAATCAATACATTAATAAAACGAATAGGATAATTCTGAAAAAAATCCACTCAAATCACACACACACACACACACACACACACACGCATGCACGATCTAGGAATGAGCTTAATAAAAATTTTGGAATGTTTTATATAAAGGAGTCATGCAAATATTTGGGTTAGAAAACAAAATTCAAAGCCTCTGAGATGAGAACATGCTTGGAATGTTTGAGGAACTGCAGGAATGCCCGGTATGGCTACCCCAGGGTGGATAAGGGGGCGTGTAGTAGATGAGGTAGGAGAGGCAGGGAGGTGGGGAAGATCATGGAGGGTCTTAGAAGCAGCTCTAAGGACAATGACTCCTACTCTGGGTGATGTGGGGACCTCCTGATGCCTTCCAGCCAGGGCTACAGTAATCTGCTTTACGTTATCATAAGATGGTTGCTGGGCTGACAATAGGTAATGGGCAAACAAAGGAGAACAGTTAAAAGAATATTGTGATAATACACATAACAATAACAGCAACTAAAGATGGTGATTTAGCAGTAGAATTAGATTTAGCAGTACAAAGTAAACAGATCCCAGACAGATTACAAAAATCACTAACAAATCTCCATAACATGTTCACACGCAGCCCAGTGTGCACATTTTGCTCATTGTTATGTAAAACTGTATTTACTAATAGCTAAAGGAAAGTCAAGAAGAATAAGTAAATGATATCAAATCATTTATTTAATATGTATTTATTGGGTACAGAATCCATGTGTTAGGCACTAAGCGAGGCCATGGGATAGGGAAGAGGACATAGTTCTTGCCCAAAGGAACCCGTGGTTACATAAGGGAGAAAAAACAACATGGTAAAATAAAAGTTGTAAAACCTTATACACACAGGATCATCTCAGAGCAACATCTCCAGCCTTCCCCACCCAAAGGCATTATGACATTCACTGGTTCCCTAGAGCTCCCTTGATCAAACCAAATTTTCAGTAAGGTCTCCACAGTCTGGCTTACCTTTACACTCTTCTTGCTCTCTGTGCTCTGCCACAGTGGCTGTCGGCTTTCTTCAAGTCCCTTAAACTGGACATGCCACATTCATTTCAGCTGCAGGGACTATGCATGCACTGTTCCATCTGCAGAAAGCACGCTTAGCGCTGTCTTGACCTACACAACTCCAGCTCCTCCTTCAATCTTACCTCCCTGATATACTCACTGATGATTTCCCTGATTAGGTCAAAGTCTCCTGTGATGAGCTTTCATACCATTCACCTCCCCATGGTAACACTTACCACTGTTTTACATTTATGTAAATATAAATATTTGACTTTGGTTAGCTAAAGTCTTTTCTACTGAACTGTAAGGTGGGGGGGACTATATTGTTTTTAACCTTTTTAAAATGCTCCAGTGCTTACATGATTTTACAACTTTTAGTTTACCATCTTGTTTTTTCTCTGTCATGGGACTATGAGCTTTTTGGAGCAGAAACTGTGTCTTCCTTTCTGTCCCATGTCCTAGCTTAGTGATCAAACACATAGATCCTGCACTTAATAAATCATATTAAACCAATGAATTGGAATTACTATATCATATCCCACATTACTAGAATCCTGCTTGGCTCACAGTGGAGATTCAATAAATATTTGTTATTATATAGTATACATTGTATTGTATATAGGTAATCAGTATATACTGCATTATATATAGGTAATCATACATACCTATATATAATATAGATGTATTATTTATCTATATATAATATAGATATAGTATATAGATATATAATATATAATATAGATATAGTATATAGATATCTGTGTATAATATAGATTAGACATCTATATAGAATATAGATATTATATATCTATATGTAATATATATCTATATATAATATAGATATATAATATGTACATAAAATCAAACCTACAGGTACCATTAATAGTCATCATATTTTAAAAAAAGGAAATCAATTCTAAGAATAACGAATTATTAGGCATTGATATATTTTAAAAATTCTGCTCCTGAACAAAACAGAATATTCTGACAGTTACTGACATATTTTTTTTTAATTCATAAGCAAGATGCTAAATATTCTCAGTGGTCATCTGAATGGAGACCACAAGGAGGAAGACGATCATCTATGGTGTACCATCCTTCTGCCCAAAGGCTCTTGACTCCAACTAATTGAAAAGAAGAGTCAATAGCATTAGCAAGAAGGAAGCCACAGCTTCGCGGAAACAGTTCCACTTTTGACAAAAGGAAACTAAGCAGTAGGAGGCTCCATCATTTATTAAACCAGGATGTATTTGTATAGCCAACTGTGAAAAAGAGCTCTCCAACATTTGTGAGAGAATGATCCACAGGACCTTTGAAGTTAGGAGGAAATCTTGCAGGGAGAAAAGAGAGAAAAAAAATCTTGCAGTTTTCTTCCCGGGTCTAAGCAATAGCAACATGTGGAGGTGACAAAAGAAAAAAGATAAATTGACAAAGAATGAAAAAAAATTCAGTTTTTTCTGAATCCATAAGATTCCACACATATTTCACAAGGATTTATCAGGTGAATTAAGACTTGCCTTGCACATAGATGTTCATAAAACTTGTCTTTGTATTACCCAAGGCATTGGAGAAAGATTTAACATTAAAAGTTGCTAAACAACATCTAACATGTTATCGTTTCTGTAAAATTAATTTTATCCACTTCTTTTTCAGTATGTTCACCTTCATTTTTATAGTTATAGCTTCCACTCTCCTGAAAATGTGCTTTTCCAGTTAGCTGGAAGAGACCTTCATTCACCTGCCATTTCCACACCCTGTCTGAAACAATCTCCTGTGGGAAATGTTCATGTAAAGCCGCTTTCGTGCACTGCCAGCATTGGGTTATGCCTCTCTGAAGGTTTTACTGCTAAACATTGGCTTTTAAGCAACTACTTAAAGACACTCCCAAGAGATGTACAGTTAACTGCCTCATAATGAGTCGCTTCTCCTAGCCAGAAAAGATATTTCCACAACATCCATATTTGATTTTCTGGAAAATCTATAGTAGGCTAAGCTTCACACATGAGCCAGTATAAGCTTATTATAAGCCTATGGTTTTTCTTTTTGCAACTCATGAGGACTCTCTCATTGCTCTGAGGGGAAAAAATCTGGAAACAAAATAACCTGACAAGCTCAGTACATACATTAAGTGCATAAATTCTTTACAAATAGGGCTCTCGATAGTACATTTAAAGTACAAATAGTGTTTCTACAGCACACCCAAGGAGTTCATTTTTTAAATGAATGAAATGACATTGGAAAGATGACATATTACAACTATTTCCTCCACTCGACTTACAGCAGCTCCACTCCCTTGGTGTTTATAGACAAATGCTACTAATAGAAAGGAAGGGATCATGTTTAATATAAATGTTGCCTTCTTTATGCTATGGAACACTGCAAAGTATCATTATCATGGCAGAATCAATTGATTCTATTATCCCCAGCATTCTAAAAGTCTAAAACTCTACAGACCAAGACATTCTGAATGGTTGCCCCATTTTTTAAAAGTACGTATCTAATTTTAAAAGAAGCAATTAGAAAACTGGAGATAAATTCTGTTCCTAGACCCATCAGCAATGACCTAGGTCTCCTTTCAAGTTTTCTGTGCCTTTAAGACAGAATACATTCCATTGAAATTTTCTTCCCACTTTCTTCATAAGGAAACTGTGAGTGTTACTGACCCAACATTCCCCCAAAATACTTTAAGCCTCCTAATTACAGACATCTCGAAATAGAAGTGTAAAGTAATACTCAAAAATCTAGAGTATCTTTTCCCATAAAAGCCACATCTGTCTTATTTTTTTAAATGGAATATAAAAAATAGCAAATAAAATTCCATAAAAGATTATTTATGTGCAGCTTGTATTTAGAATATAAACTCTAATGGTCAAGTATGTAAACAGTAAGGAGAGAGATATATATTCAATGTAGGTGTTCAGTAAAACAAACCGTAATACCACCCATGGATACAGCTTATGAATTAAGGAATACTTCTAGCATAAAATAAATCTAACCTTTTGGAGAAGCAGCATATCAGAACAAAAGGGAATCTCACTCATTTGACAAAAGGAAACATGACAATGATTTCCCTCCAATTTTATACAATAAACTCACAGATTGTAGTTTTGCGGAAATTTCCTATTGGTAGGCATTCTGAAAAATCAACAAAATACCTGAAGAAGAGCACTCATTTGCCACTTCCTCTTGGATCATTATAAGAACATTCTTTCAGCATCTTGACAGTAAACAGCAAACAGGGTAACACAACCCAAGAGAGTTCATGCCTAGAAGAAAACCCCAACATTTTATTTAAATGATGACATTGCAAAGAAACCTCAGCTGAAATGACACACATACTTTTTAGAAGACTTGGCAGATAGAACACTGAACACCTAGGCTCTGACTTTGACTTAGCCATAGATCTCCCATGGAGCTACATGGGAAAATAAGAAGCCCCAATGTCAGCCCTCTAACTTTATCTCTAAATAAAGAAGTAATTTTGAAGGTGTGGATTGTAGGTACATTGTTCTATATTTTTGAAACAAATCCTAGACTCTATTTTTTTTTTTTTTAGACTGAGTCTTACTCTGTCACCCAGGCTGGAGTGCAGTGGCACGATCTTGGCTCACTGCAACCTCCGCCTCCCAGGTTCAAGCAAGTCTCGTGCCTCACCCTCCCGAGTAGCTGGGATTACAGGTGCATGCCACCACACCTGGCTAATTTTTGTATTTTTAGTAGAGATGGGGTGTCACCATGTTGGCCAGGCTGGTCTCGAACTCCTGACCTCAGGTGACCCGCCTGCCTCAGCCTCCCAAAGTGCTGGGATTACAGGTGTGAGACACTGCACCCGACCCAACTCTATTATTAATAACTAGAATGGGGACTTAAAAATGTGATCAGGTGTAAGATGCTTGTCCATGTCCCTGACTCCAACACTTTTAGGCTGGGCCCGTTACCCCTTCTCGTGTCCCCCCAATACCACAATACACCACATATACGCTGGCAGTGTTCCTTTTCTTTAGGGAGATTACTTTTCAGGTGGAAAACTTGTTATCTTAGATTCTACAATTAAATATTATCCCAGATTTCTATCAGAGATTAAACACATATGAATTTGTGTGAGGGTAGCTCCCTTTCATAATGTCCATTTTACTGCTGCATGCCACAATGTGATGAAAAGGTCCAATTGTTTCTGGATATAGACATAAACTTGCAGAGATCTGTTAGATCCTTTAGAAGATAAAGCAACTCTTAGCATTATCATGAATGATTTGTGTAGGAAAGTCAGTGCCAAAACAAAGGAAATCTCAAAACTCAAACCCAGACCAGAGGGTAGTTCATTCTCTTGCTTTATACCCTATCAACATTGGATCATATTCACTTCAGGAGTAAAAAAACAAAAATGAAAACAGAAACAAAAATCTTTTTGACGGCAGGTCAAGATAGCATGTGGCTATCAACCCAACCTACATACACGAGCACGCGGGCATGCACGCATGTGCGCGCAAACACACAACACACAACACACACACACACACACACACACACACACACACACACACACAGCGGTTTCTCCCTTTCCCCAAAAAGCATTTATAGTAAATATCCATCCAGACAAAAGCCTCCGTTTTCCTACTGCTTTTGTGTGCTGTGGCAGGAAGCAGTTGTCAGCTGCGTTCGTGAAAAATAACAACTGCAGACACTGAGACACATGCCACAATGTTCCCGTGGAAATCAAACTCTGAGAAATTTTTTAAATGTTTTCAACACATCAGCATGAAGCATCGACCTAGTTGGAATCACTTAGATCTAAAGCAAATGCACTGATTGTTTTCACAACAGGCTTTTCTTCTTGGAGCTGAAACAGGCGCACTGGCGAGGGTTGCGCGGAAAGGTTTGCAGCCCCCTGCCTTGGTCTGCTATAGCCAGTGACACGATCAATACCAGGGTGAGCAGCAGAGGAAGCTCAGGGAAGATTATGAAGATGAGGTGAGTGACAGAATTACCTTATAGGGTTCGTTCTTTCTCTCACCTTGAATCTCATCTGCCACAGACAGAGATGGAAAACCATCAGGGTACAGACCAAAAACAAGAGGTGGAAAGGGTTGAAGGGCATTAGACACCATATGTGCTGAGAGCCTGGCTATTGTGTCTTTTTACATGTTAGAATCCTCAAGAAAGGGCAAGTCCTGTAGCAAATCAGGGCGGCATCACTGATTAACGAGAAGACAAATGCCAGCATCTCTTTCAGGGCCTGGAGCACAGCAGGTGCACCAATAATTGGCAGCCCTGATTTTCAGTGTATTTTTTATTACTGTTAATACAACTACTCCTCCTATTTTACTTTTTAGCCCCAGTAAAGTATCATTCATGTAAATAATATACATACATAAAGTACCATCTTTCCAGGTTAAACTGTGGGATGAAGTGTGGACAAGACCAAATGTGCTTTAGGTGGCCATCATTTATCTATTGAGGGCCTCCTCTGCACAGGCACTGCTAGTCCACAGTTTTCTTCCCCTAACTCAGAGGTCCAAAGATGCCTAAACAATTGAGTCAGCTCATTCACTGGGCTTGTCCTGGAGCTTAACAGAGGCACCAATTTAGTGGAACCAATTCTCATTGAAAATGTCCAGAATGCAAGGAAACAGGAAAATCTCCATTGTCTATCAATCTGATTGAACGATCCTGATCAACTGAGTAGAGTTGACTATGTTGATAATCAAATGTGCCGAATACTCATATTGACAATAATATGTCCAAGCTATAGCTGCTTTTATAATCCATCTCCCTAAAGCTTGAGATTTTTAAAAATATTTCTGTGAAGTTTAAACTGTATATAAGAAGTGTCCAAGAAATTCAAGGCTCATATTCGTTATTTGTTTCCTTAAGGCACTGGATGAACACAGTGAAAAGGAATATGTTCTAGGCCTTCCCAATTATTACCAAAACATCAAAATGAATTGTTATCAGAGATTTTATTCTGATTCTTTGAAAAAAATATATAAACATTTATATGTATATCTCATTTTAAATGGAATGTCTATTCGTTGAAAAGTTAAAAAAAAAAAACATGATTCCCCAAACCTAAAAATTATCACTGCCGTAAGTTTGGTTATTTATTTATGGTCTTTTTTTCTACACTTTTAAAATTTACATAATTAGAACAATACTACATAAGCTAATTTTTTTTTCACTTAACATTACACATTATATCATAAGCATATACCCAGGTCAATTTCTTTGAAAACAATCTTAATGTCACATGATTTGTGGGTTTAATATGCTTACTCACTCCCTTCTTTTTTTTTTTTTTTTTTTTTTTGAGATGGAGTCTCGCTCTGTCGCCCAGACTGGAGTGCAGTGGCACAATCTCAGCTCACTGCAAGCTCTGCCTCCCAGGTTCACACCATTCTCCTGCCTCAGTATCCCGAGTAGCTGGGACTACAGGTGCCCACCACCACGTCTGGCTAATTTTTTTTTTTTTTTATCTTTAGTAGAGACAGGGTTTCACTGTGTTAGCCAGGATGGTCTCGATCTCCTGACCTCATGATCTGCCTGCCTCGGCCTCCCAAAGTGCTGGGATTACAGGCGTGAGCCACCATGCCTGGCCCAATCACTCCCTTCTTTTAAGACATCAGATGCTTCGTTTTTGTGTGTGAGTGCTAATATAATTTCTTTATCCAAGTCTCTGAGTATTTCCTAAAAGTAGAATTACTAGGTCAGAGGTGAAAACAACTTATTATTTTTGTGGTTTATTTCAAAAATAGTCTTTTTGCCTTTGAACTTTAGAATTTAAATTTAGAAGTTAGAAAAAGGAAAAAAAATGTTTTCAAAATATACTACAAGAGATTAACATTTTAGTATATCCTTGATAGCTTTTTGTACATATCCATAAATATTTAGATATGCATCTCATCTTTCTGTATTATTTATAAAACAGAAACATGTAGTACAAATGTACTACAATCTGCTTTGTCTGGTTAACTAAATAACTGAGATTCTTTCTGTGTCATTAAAGTCTTCCAGATTCAGAAATGAAGATAACTAAATCGTGCTGGCTTTCCACAAGTGCTGTCCCACAGATTATAAATGAGGTTTAGTATAACTAATAGCAACTCAGTAAATTTTAAAACGCTCTTTTCATAGTCTAACATTAATACTAAACCATAAGGGAAACCTTCGTATTTCTATGCTGAGGACATTTTGGCAGGAGAGGGAGGAAAAGGAAGAGAGGAAAGGGCAAGGCCAGGAAGAAGACATGCATCAGAAAATATTCAAAAATTCTCCCAAAGGGAAAATCCACTTGTAGTCACTTGAAGAAATTGATCGAATCAGTAAATTACCAAAGCAGTAAGTCAGTAATCAGTTTATTGCCCTAAAATGTTATTTTCTCCTTAATACTTTGTAAATCACTGGCCGCGTGTGGTGGCTCACACCCATAATCCCAGCACTTTGGGAGGCTGAGGTGGGTGGGTCACATGAGGCCACGAATTCTAGACCAGCCTGGCCAACATAGTGAAATCCATCTCTACTAAAAATATAAAAATTAGCTGGGCATGGTGGCAGACACCTGTAGTCCCAGCCCCTTGAGAGGCTGAGGCACGAGACTTGCTTGAACCCGGGAGGCAAAGATTGCAGTGAACTGAGATTGTGCCACTGCACTCCAGCTTGGGCAGCAGAGCGAGACACTGTCTTGAAAACAACAAAACAATAACAACAACAATAAAACTTGTAAATCACTAATCTCAAGGCAAAATCAACCTTATATTAACAAATTGGTTTCAAAATCTCTGGATTTTGCCTAAGGAGGAACAGAGTAATAGCAATCACTTTGTTTCTCCTAGAATTCATTACCTATCAAAGAAAATGCATAAATTCTAGAAGTACTGCTTGCTCCTTTGCCACAAAGTATACATTCAAGAGTAAATTGTTTAAAGCCAAAGGTAAGATTAAACAACTTATTTAATATCATCCTGCCTGTTATTATTTCTAGGTCTTCTTTGATAATATGTCAAGGAGTTACATTTGACATAGCCCTGTTATTTTTACCACAGGTTAATTTTAAATCCCATTGTGGCTTATAATCACCATTACCATCACTGTCACCAACAAATCACATCACCATGACAATCACCACCACATCATCACCATCACCAACATCATCATCACCATTCACATCATCATCCCCATCGCCATCAGCATCATCATCACATCACCATGACTATCATCACATCACCACCATCACCATCACCATTGCATCACCATCACTATCACCATCACATAACCACCATCACCAACATCACCATCACCATCACCGTTGTATCATCATCACATAACCATCAACATCATATCACTATCACCACCACCACCACCATTATCACCATTTCTCCCATGGCATCATCAGCTGTGGTCAACAGGTTGACCATGCAACCTTTAGAAGATAGCTCATACATGGTCTTCCCACATATCCTCATCTAAAGTAGATTTCCCATCCTCAATCATAATTCACTAGCTTAGTAATAATTTTCATTTCCTTTCTGGTACATATCACAAACTGAGAGTCTCTTTTGTTTTTTTACTTGTTTCTCCTCTGTTTGCTTGTCTACAATGCAATCTAGGTGAGAACAGGGACCACAGTTATCTTAGTAATCTTCTATCCTCAGGATAGATGCTGGCCCATAACAAATACTCGATAAAAATCACATGAATTAAATAATACATCACCTATTATCAACTCTTTGTTTCTAAACTCTAACCCAATACAAAAAAAACCCAAAACATCAAAATGGCCTGTGTCAAAGAATGCTCTTTCTAGTATATTTTGTCTCATTATGGAAATTTGATGCTGCTATACCCATAAGTCATTTTAAACTATTTACAAACGATGTAGGCACAATCAAGAACATCAAGGTAGAAAAGTGACCTGATAGGTTACACAGGTTAAGAGGTAAGGAACTATTCACTCACAGACATCTCTCTCATCTTCCCAATATGAATTTCCATGGTAAAATTAATCTTTAAGGATAATATACTGTAATGCCACGAAACTCATTTTAAATGATAAATACTACATTATTACTCATATATTAATACCTAGGTATGAATTCAGTTACAGATTATTTGAACAAACAACACTGGGCAGGTCATTTTTAGCTCGCCAAGGACCAAGGTGTTGGGAGGTCTAAGTAAAACGAAAGGCCACTTTATTGCTAAGGAAGGACCAACAGTGCACAGGAGACCGTGTGCATGGGGTGGGCAGAGAAGACGCAAAAAGGACAGGAGTGGGAAGACAAGTCTCTGTTGACCCTGATCTTTTCTAGATACTCTATAAACAAAATGTCAGAGTATTTTTGTTCCATTTCAACAAATATGTTTGAGTGACCCAATTTATAGCATTGGGAGAAACAAAAATCAGTCTTGAGGCCAGGGCTATGAATGCATAAGAGAGATTAATATGTCATTATAAGTTGTGTGTGTGTGTGTGTGTGTGTGTGTGTGTGTGTGTTGAGAAAATGGAGAGGGTGGAAATGTAGAAGAAATGAAGAGAACATTTAGCAGAAGATAGACAGTGGAAAGCAGTCTGATATTAGTGGCTGTTGTGTAATAAATATTAGTAAAAATATTGTAGTTCCTTCACTAGACAGTCCAAGTGATCACTACAAGTAAAACCCTTATAAGTGAATCAGTGTTAAACAGTAAGAGGCTTCCCATTTAGAAAAGCACACATATTCTGAGGATTTTCCCAAGAGTATATCTATAAGCTTCAAGTAACAAACAGAAATCTGCTGGCTCAAGGCCAATCTGCTTAAACACTGTGCTCCATGTCCCCCTAGACATGCTTGCTGGCACCTGGAGAGGAGAAGCATTTAACTCCACTTGACTTACCCTAACTGACCCTTCACTGCCCACTGTCCACTTTCCTTAGCTTGCCATTCACAAAGATGACTTACAAAATGAACTAAAATGAGGATTGGTTATTTTTCCGGGTTTCAAGAAGCTCCCTTTAAAAAATCTCTCATTACGAACAGAAAAGAAAAAGTAGTCATACCTACTTTAAGGGAACAAAGCAAGTGCAATTCATCTTTGGTAGCATGAGACAGGATAAGACAACATATTTGTTCTATGCCATCATGCCTAGGAACATCTCATAACCAGACTGACTCTTGAATTGATCCCCTTTTCAAAATGTACATGTAATAAAATGGTACTCCCCAACAAAGCAATAATAAATCTAAAAGTGGGCTTTCAAAATATTAATGTCACAGCGTTACTAGCAAAAAAGACTGTTAAGCACAGCATTGTCATTACAATAAGCACATAAACTTGTCATTGGATGTGTCGACCAAACAGGAGGCCCAGGGTCAGTGAGAGGAGTTAGGCATGGAAAGGTTGTGTAGTTGTCACCTCTGCATACACAAGGATGGCTAGCAAGGGCTTACTTTAGATGGAAAAAAGCCTATGGTTCCCACAACAACAGTAACTTAACCAGTTACATATATAGTATATTATGACATGAAAGTTGACACCACATACAGAAATACTAAATACTACATATGCTTGAGGGGTACAAGTTATTGTTGCTATGGGAGCTGTAAGTTCTGAATGGCAATAAAAATGGAGTAAGAACCACCTGAACAGCCTTGGATCGCGCCTTTATGAAAACCCTCTGCATTCATACACTTGACAAATCTTTATTGAGTGCCTACTATGTGTAAAGAATTGTGCTACAGGCTGTGGGAAAATACGGCCCCTGCCTCCAGTAGCTAACAAAAAAAGTATCCATTGGGACCTTACAATTTTACAAGGACTGAGGGAATTCCTCCCTCTGTAGCCAAACAGTATATTCCACATTTTTCAAATGTCATGTAAAGAAGCCTATATAGGGGAAATGCTATTAGGATCTATCCCAAAATGCCTTCTACTTAACTCCAGCATCTGACTCCTGAAGCTAACCCTCTAATGCCCATTGCTATGTTCTCCACTGTTGAGTCATTAAGTGTAATTGTTGGTCTACCCTTTCCTCCCTTGCCCTCTTCCAACTCACCCTTATGTCAGCTAATGTGATAAACACCGGCTGGGTGTGGTGGCTCACGCCTGTAATCCCAGCACTTTGTGAGGCCCAGGCGGACGGATCACGAGGTTAGGAGATTGAGACCATCCTCGCTAACACAGTGAAACCTGGTCTCTGCTAAAAATACAAAACAAAAACAAAATTACCCAGGTGTGGTAGTGGGCACCTGTTGTCCCACCAACTTGGGAGGCTGAGGCAGGAGAATTGCTTGAATCCGGAGGCGGAGCTTGCAGTAAGCTGAGATCATGCCACTGCACTCCAGTCTGGGTGACAGAGTGAGACTCCGTCTCAAAACAAACGCAAAAAAAAAAAAAAAAAAAAAAAAAAATGTGATTGACACCAAGAATATCTTTACTGCTTAAATTTTCCTAAAATTCTCCTTGCATTGAAAATACTTTACAGAACATGTCAATACTTATTGCAATTTGTTCAGATCTCCTAATGGCATTTATGTATCCCATGACATCTCAATAAATATCAAAATACATGTATGTCTACATACAGGTATGACTTTTTAAAATGAGATCATATTGTATGTGATGTAAACTCCTCTCACTGGGACCTGAGCACTGCAACTCTATCTTCCTGACTTGTTAAAATGCACTCAAGTACACTTTAATCACATAGGACAGCTGAAACTAGATAAAGAACCTGATTTAAAAACAAAAACCTGTACCTGATAAAGAATATGGGAGAAGATTCCCTCCACCACCCCAATCTCAGGAACTTGCAAGGTCTAGGAGATGTCACAGGTAATTTATTAACTGTAATGAGGAGTAAAGCAATACTTAACTGCATAAATTGTTCACATGACTGTTGAAAACGGGCTTGAGGGGAGATAAATAGAGGAGGGAAAGAGAAAAGACTTGATCATTTAAAAATTCTTCAGAGAAAATAAATGTAGATATAAAGAGAATTTTGCAAAGAATATTCTCTGTTTTTCCTATTTTTCTAAATCAACAAGATCTTATGCTTAGAGACCAGTCAGAAGTGGCTTGAGAGTTGTGATGTAAGTGCCCAGAGAACAGGACCCAGGACTCATCCAGGTTTGGCCACTGCCTTTGAACAAATCAGTTAATCTCTTTGAATTAAAACAAGGGTCTTGGGTCAGTTGGACTTGATAATCTCTTTCCTCTAAAAATTCCAAAACTATATGAAATTCATCCTTCTTCAGGGAAGGAGCAACTTACCACATCTGCTTACATGTACCCATACCCGCCATCAGGCCATAACAGCTGGGACGTTGGTGTATCTGGAGGGCGAAGAAATTTGCTTAACAAATACTCAGTAAGCATTTGTTGGGTGAATGAATTTTTTTCACCATCTGCAAATGTTTGTGTTTGGTGGGTCTAGGTTCAAGGCTGTGTGCTGAACACATATCTACATGGGGGTAATCCCCTAGAGGTCATCATCAGGGGAAATAGAACACAAGCTTATAATAACCCTAAAAGAAAACAGAATGTGGATGCCAAAAAGAGGCACAATGTGCTCTGAGGATTCAGATGAGGCCAGACTGGTTCAGGCAGACAGGTAGAAGATTGCTGCAGGAGCTGTTGCTTCAGAAGGATGGACAAGATTTAAGTAGACAGAAATTGTGGTGGAAGTTCAGAGATAAGGAAGAAAGAAACTGCAGATGTTTGAGAAAACTGCATAGTCTAGTTCAATTAGACTAGAGTTTAGAGTCTGAATTGGAAGAGTGAGAATACAAAAACAAACCAGGAAAAGACAGGATGGGGCTTTGCATGACCTTGTGTTTCAGAATAGGGAAGAATGCATTGAAAGCCATGTCTTAAGGAAATTATCCAGAATCTGGCTCAATGGTGAACAAAGTCAACACAGAGCAGGTGGAAATCTGGGTTAGAGCAGGTGGAAATCTGGGTTCTTCTCCCAGTTTCAATGAGAGCCCCACTGCCTTTGTCTGCTCTACATTTGGGGCTTCTGAAGTTAAATTTGTTTGAAAAAAAGAAATGTGTGAAGGTCACCGATGTACAGAAAACATAGGAACAGGAAGACTAGAGAGGAATTACGTCAGTAATTCAGGCAAGAGGAACAAAAGTCTGGAAGGGAGGGTGGTAGCAAGACTGGATAAAGAGATTTTTCACCCCAGGTAGATTCCATGTGCTCTCTCCATTCATTAAATGTGGGGGTAGTCAAGGTGACTGAGGGCCCAAGATTCAGTGAATGGAAGGCTGTCAGCCTTTGTGGAAATAAGCAAGTCAAGAGGTACAAACATAGAGTAAGCCTGCTTGAACTTGAACCTCAACTTTGCCACTTTTTCATGTTAAGACAGATACTCAAGCAGAGTTCTTAGACACTGTCTGGCACACAGTAAAAGTAAAAAGTAAGTACTGTTATTCTCTCAGGTGGAGTGGATTTGTAGGAAAGATGCATTTAGCATCCAACATGATGCTAGTGAAGGGAAAGTCATGGATGTTTTCTAGGTAGATATGCTCTAAAAAAGTGGTCAGGGTTACAAGGGAATGAAAGAATAGATAGAAATAATAGTTGAAGTTACTAAAGCTGATGGGAATACAGAAGAAAGAGAAGAATCTGTGAGCAAACGTTGGGAATGCCTCTTTCTGGAGAGGAGGAGGATGCAATAGCAAGTTAAATAAATAGAAAAGAGGTAAGAAAACTAGGAGTAGACAGTTAGGGTCAAAAAAAGCCAAGCCCCGGCTGGGTGCAGTGGCTCACATCTGTAATCCCAGCACTTTGGGAGGCCGAGGTGGGCAGATCACCTGAGGTCAGGAGTTTGAGACCGCCTGGCCAACATGGTGAAACTCTGTCTCTACTAAAAATACCAAAAATTAGACAGGCATAGTGGCAGCTGCCTGTAATCCCAGCTACTCAGGAGGCTGAGACAGGAGAATCACTTGAACCAGAGAGGTGGAGGTTGCAGTGAGCTGAGAACGCGCCATTCCACTCCAGCCTGGGCAACAAGAGCAAAACTCTGTCCAAAAAAAAAAAAAAAAGCCAAGCCCCTTTCTAAGGAGCTTCAAGAAACATGACCAGTAATATCTCACACAAAAGGCAAAGATAGATAAGCGCTTCCATTTCTTTTACAAGGAAAGTTTAAGTACTGAAGAAGCAAGAATGTGAGGATAGATACAAGAAGTAGTAAATGGGTGACAATAATCAGATTAACTCAAGTACACGTAGTGTTTTCTGTGAGTCAAGCACTGTGCTTCATTCTCTACATGAATTATCTTATGTGTAATTCTCACAGCAACCCTCTGAGGTAGTGATTTTTATAACTCTTGCTTCACTGTTCAAGAACCAAAGCACAGAGGAGCTAAGTAAGTTGTGCAAGGTATAAAAGCTATAACAGGTGATGGGCCTGGTATTCAAAAGCTCGCAAAGAATTGTGCTAGAGGCTGTGGGAAAATATGGCCCCTGCCTCAAGTAGCTATTAAAAAATTATCCACTGGGACCTTACAATTCTACAAGGACTGAGGGAATTCCTCCCTCTGTAGCTGAACAGATATTTCAGTCCTCTCTTAACCACTTAGCAATACTGCCTTGAAGATGCAGGAGACGCAAGTGCCAGAAAGTGGGCCAGTGAGAAAGACAAGTTTCAGAGGTCAAATTCTTAGAAGACAGCTTCTTTAACAATATCTTTTCTAATTAAGTTGTCCTGATTTGTATAATTCTAATCATTCTCTAAGACACAGAATGGATAGATGCTCATGAATTCCCAAGGAATCTCTGGAAAGCAACTTAGTACTTCTGATCCCTTCGTAAAACACAAGTAATGGAGGAACATTGAGCTATGTAGAAGACACCTCCAAAATTAAACATTGGGTTTCAAATTCTATGGTCAATATAATGAATATGCGTGGCTTTCCAGGGATTTCTGCAATACATGGCTTTCCAGGGATTTCTTCTGGGGAAATGTTTGAAAAACTTTCAACAAGAAGATCTGAGTTGATCAGTCTGTCAATGGGGATTCTTGGAAGTTAAGGACTGGGGAAGTAAGATGGCAGCAGGTTGTAGAGCGTTTAAATTCACCACATTAGTGGGTGGGTGAGCAGAATGACAAGATACAAAATGGCAGGTTTTGAGGTTTTATCTGGAATTGAGGGCAGTGTGAATTGGAATGGGAATTGAAGGAGTGGGGAGAGCAAAGTCAAGCTATGAAGTGAGGAGGGACTGAACGAGGGAACCAGGGAGGGGAACAGTAGTGGTAAAGAAAATTGGGAAGTGTGGAAAACAAAACAGAGCCAGCTGGATTCTCTGATCGCACAACTCTTCTTTATTCAGAGGATCACTGATTAGCACCTACACACTCAGCCCTGTCCCCAGCTCTGCTCACCAACCCTGTCATGGGCATGGTGAAGAGCATTCATGTATGTCAGCCTCTAGTCCTACTCTGCCCCCATGCCCTGGGTTCAACAAACTGGCAGACACCTTGTTTCTGTGCCCAGAGCCTCATTTGCACCCTTGTCCTGGCAACTGGATTTTCCTAGTTCTTCCATGCAGAATTATCCTTCCCTTCCTCCTCTGGGACCTGTAGAATCAATTCCCTGTTTCTCCTCACTCCCTCCTATTCCTTTTACCTCCTCTGAAACCCACCAAGTACCAGTCGTTATACCACCATGACACAACACTGTTTTGCAAAACCTCTGCCTCTCCTGCCTGGCTTTCCTGACCAACTGAGTGACTCCTCACACTTACCCCATCCCACTCTGCTGTCTATTTCCGATTTCCAGGTTGTCGATTCACTCAGGTACATCCATGCAACACTCTTGCAGCTTAGAGTTCCCATGTTTTATAGAAAGAGATGACATGATATTTATCCAAAGCTCAATGAATATAGGAAAATTGAGAATAACAAAGAAGAGTTGGCACTAAAAAATTGACAGTTTTGCCTTGTTATTAGCCGCAGACATTTTGAATTCTAGGTGGACAAAAGGTTTTTTCAGCCAAGTGGAAAAATCACTTCTAGGAGAGATAAGAAAATGAATATTAACCACAGCCGTGAAAGGTACTAAGGAATGACTCAGCTAAATTTTGCCTCCAAAGGGAGAAACTCAAGCCCCTGAGAACATGTTACTCCTTTGGACCAGCAAGAGGCCAATGCTCTGAAATACGCACTCAGAACACCAGGCATGTTCTTCTTCCACGGAATGCTATGTTGATGCATTAAACTTAGAGTACTTTACGTGTTTCACAAGCTTTGACTTCTTGAGAAAAGACAAAAAAAAAAAAAAAAAGGTTTCCATATAGTATTAAAAAAACAAATATGAACCACTGATGTGTGTGTGTGTGTGTGTGTGTGTGTTTAAAACCTGAAATTCAAGTACCAGTGTTGCTCAGTGTCAGTTCAAGCGCTAGACATATTTTCCCTTAGGTTATTTCTGGAATCATAAACTTAAACCTGCAACCCCTGAGAAATCCCAATTTCAGTCTCAGACATTATTTCTGACATTTTTAGATACCATTTTATACTTTATAATGTTACACAATCCTAATTTAAAACTTGAAAATTATAACCGTTATGCATGACACTCATTCAAATAAATGAAACCAATCAACACTGCATTTTTTACTGATCTAGTCTAAAATCTTATTTTCTTTTTACCTTTGCCTATATTCCTTTTTCCTTAATTTTTTATACAGAAGAGCAATCCCTATTTCATTAAAATGAATATATATAGTTATATATGTATATGTATAAATAATCTTCACGAATATGTTGAAAATTGAGCTGGAAAACCAATAAAAAATTAAATGTCAAGTGATCAGATATTGCTATTTGCTTATCTTTATACAGAGAAATAAAAAATAGTCCATTAACATAACTTTACTTAGACATTATTTTGAGAAAATATTATTCAAGAACCAACTAGAGTAGATCCTAAACTCAAGTCACTGTTTTCCAAGTACTACCAAAATAATCTTTATTCATTATATTTTATTATTCATTAACTTTGTCAATTTGTAAGTACGCATGAAGCTGCCAATTAACATACTCTTCTGTGGCCTTTTGTATTAAAAGTTTTAAAACATGATTTGAATAATCCATTTCCCAGACTGTAGAAAAATGAAAATTATTCACAGTCACTTGTACTGCATAAAACATTGCTAAAGTGAATAGTAACACAATATTTCCACTTGGAGTAATATTTCAGGGACTATGTTTTAAAGGTGACAAAATGTTAGTACAGATTTGTTTTTGCCACTAAACAAATAGAAGAATATTTTCATGAAATCCCTGAAGACAACGTTATATGCTGTATAAGCTGCTTTTCAGTCATGCTCCTTTGGACATGCCTTGTTTATCTGATCCCCATATAACTTAAAATCTAGTCGATGTAAACTTCTGAAACACAAACTCTGTGTCCTCATTCTCCACTCCCCTTTGTCTTTTAAGATCTGTTACAAAGAACCTCGTGTCCCCCCTTCACGTTTTAAGATTCAACATTATGACTTGCTAAAAATAAGCATGTGCTGGATACCATGGTGGTGGCTGCTTAAATTAAATGTGTTATGCAGTATGAATAAGGAACCATGGCTGAGAAGCCCTTTCCTTTTAGATATCATATGAAAATAGAAAATGACTGTTTTCAAGGATAGCCTCATTTACACACTCTGAAATGAAGCTAGGAGCAGAGCACAAAAAACAAATTCCCAGACAAGGAATGTTGAGAGAGAACAAATGGAGCAAAGACAACTCAAGGCTTCAAAACCACTTGAGATGAGCATTCTACTGAGGTATAAATTAGGAGAGTGACAGTTGTAACGAAGCAGTCATTCCATAGTGCCCACTGAGCTCCCACTACAGGCCAGGACATACCTCTAGAGAGACTTAGGAGTTGTCTGGGAAGTAGGAGATAAGGGGAAGGAGTAAGATGCTGAGTATGAAGAGAAAAAACAACCTGTGTGGTCTCCAGCAATGCTTTCAACTCTTTACCTGTTCTAAGATGATTATGGGCCAATTCCATTGTAGAGAAGGGAGGGAGGGGGTATGGAGACAGAAGAGAAAATGTTATACAGTTAGAGATGTGTGTGTGTGTGTGTGTGTGTGTGTATGTAAGAGAGAGGGAGAGAGAGAGAAAGTGAAAGAAAAAGAAACATCTCTGTACCAGTCTAAACTGAAAATACAGAAAGCCCGTAATTATATTCTATTCAAGCCCCTTTGCTTGGATGTTCAGTCTGACAATGGCCTCAATAATACACCAATATCATTCTTTCCTGAAAAAATTGGCTGGAAGGAATTGCCCAGATAAAGAAAGGTGGGAGGCACTCTGTTCCTGTGGTCTCAGGTTTTCATGTGAACATACTTCTCACCCTTGCGAGGAGCAATTCTGTATTACATTGGTGCATGATAAGAGTGTGACATTCATGGCCTCTAGTTCTATATGTGAATTCGATCTTTTCCCTCTTTGTCCCACCCCCAGTAGGAAGCAGAAACCCTGGGTAAAAGAGTCTCTTCATCAGATCCAAACTTTCCGCTGATAGACTGTACCAAGATCAAAATGCAGGGCATGAGATGCTAGCAAACTAATTTGGTTGCAGATCTAAAACCACAGTTTTCAGTGAGATCTATAAGCATTAAATGAAAACAAACTCAGAAATTAAAGAAAAGGTCTTATTTATTGTCCCTTGAAACTCTAATAGAATAAAATGAGTGCATGAGGCACGTATTTATCTTTTTATTAATGTATAATGGTAATTCTTCCTAAACATAAATAATGATTTGTTAAGTCAGGGACATACTCTTCTGTTCATTTGTTCATAAACATATTAATAATTTAAGCCCATAATTTGTGCTGTGTAATCAAGTTAATGTGCTGTCTTTAAGCAAATAACCAGGGGGCAGCATAGTCTCTTGTCTTCAATATTTCCTTTAAATCTCTATTTCTTATAAAGATTTGGTCCAACTAGAAAGAAAGGAAACCACCAAGAAATATTGAAGGAAGGGAGGTGTGAATAGAAGAGAAAGAAAACCACCAAGAAATATTGAAGGAAGGGAGGTGTGAATAGATGAGAAAACCTACCAAGATCTTAATGCACAAAATCTCCAACTCGTATCCTTGTCTACTGTGTTGGATTCTAGCACACATCTCTCTTTTACTCCGTTTCAAAAGGTTCAACCCAATTTCCCACATTGCTGGGCTCTTGCAGGAGATGGTATCAAGGCTCAGCTTATCTGTTTGAACAATGACCATGTCTCCTCCCTGTGATTCAGAGTGATCATTGAAAGGAGGGATGCAGGTGTGGAGAGGTGGCGGTACAAGATATAAGATATATTATATTACAGGCTCCAGACAAGAAAAGAAAAAGAACAACGCTGTCTCTACCAAGCATTATGTTCCCTTCTGATGTTCCAAAGCAGTAAGTGCTTTGTTGAAGATCATGTTGATTTATTTCACCAAATCAGCATTTTGTTTCCTAACCATATATCCATGAGGTCTGGCAGGGCTGAATCATTTGTAAAAGCGAAAGGAGATATTTAGGATTACACTCTATTTGGCCTTACATTCAAAACACACAAATGCAAATAAGATTACATTTTGTGAACATTTCAAACTACTAAGCAGAGATGAAAGTTCTCTATTTTAGCTCCACTCCATCTCCAGGGCCCCAATGTTTAAAATTCCATTTGACAGGAAAAAGGTTAGTTGAAAACAGCCAGATAAAAGATGCCCTTTATTGAATTCAATTTCCAAAAACTGAAATTGAAATATGAGAAATACCACAGGATTTTTTTCAGTTTTCCAAAATTTGTGTTAACATGTACTTTTTTTGGTAAAATCTCTGACTTCATATCACTATAATCCTTAATGATACAATATAATTATTTCATAAAAATGAATTTAGAAGTGCCAACATACATTTGGCTGGAATTTTGTTGAGTTTTTGTGAAGGATGGATGGAGAAAGAAAACTTATCTTGCAAATAAGTCGAAATTGATTTCAAATTTAGACAAGAATCTTAATCAGTTAAAAGATGATAGATAGATATAGAGATGATAAATGATTGACAGAATGTTAATTTATCAAAAGATAAGAGTTTCTGAGGCTATGAATCTCATATAGTTCAGACTCCATCAGCATTTTAAAGATATGAACCTGTTTTCAAGCCTTCCCTGAAATTACCTCTGGGAATTTTCCGCACACACACAGAATAGTGCCTTATATATATATACACACACACACACACACACACACATATGTGTGTGTGTGTGTGTGTGTATATATATCCTATTTCTCTCTCTCTCTCTCTCTCTCTCTCTCCCCTAATTATCAGGGTATATTTTATTTGTATAACTATATGCATAAATAGGTAAACTCTCATATGCAGAAATGAGAGTTAAAGAATACTTTTAACAGATATTTCCAAATCAGTTCTTAAAGGCACTCAGATAATTTATCCCTAAAAAATTTCTTCCGGCTTTGAGAAACAAAGTGAAGCAAATTGAAAAAATTATTAAAACTGATCATGAAAAGGTGAGATTTCTCTCAAATGCTATTTTATAATCCCAAATATCTATTCTATTATGTAACTTATGAAAACACCTTAGCTTTTGATCTTATTTATTTTATGGCTGCCCTATTTACTAAAGGTGATAATTTTAATAAAAGAATAGTTTTAGTTATTAAACAATTAAATAATTATTCTTTAACCAAAGAATAATTTATTCATTCATAGAATTTATACATCTCTGTACTCAGATTACCTTGTAAGTCTAAAGGCATCTGACTGTGACATGGGGCACTTACAAACTTATTTGTGAAAATAACTTGGGACACTGTATTGAAAGTCGGCCACATCTAAAGGTATAGCTCATGGAGGACTGGGACATCAACTATTTGAGGCTAGTGTGGCTCCCTAGCCTCAAAGTTAGGAGCAGCTCTTTGACGAAAGCTACCAAAGAGCACTAATTTGCTCCTCCAGACTTCCACTCCCCAACGGGTTTACCATTTTACATTTTACAAAAGGATCATCTTCCAGGCCACCTGTGGAACCCAAGTACCACAGCTATTGATGGCAACAGTAGGAGGAGGAAAAGGAGGAAAGGAAGGAGGAAGGCAGGGAGGGAGTAAATGAGCTGTTGCTGTAATGAAATCAGCTTTCATAAAGAGATGACACTTTCCACAGGTAATGTTAGGGCCATATTTCGATTGTGTGATTTTGCATATGATTAAGGACTTACACCTGGCCTCCAGCATGCTCAGGACCAATTCCAGCTTTGCCACTTAGTGTCCTGCAGGGCCTTGCACCACTTCCTTAGCCTCAGCCTTCTACTTAGTAAAGTGGAAATAACAACAGTACCTACCTTACAGACCTGGCATGAGGATTAACTTATACCAGCAAAGTGCCTGGTACCTAGTAAGTGCTCACTTATTGGTAGATTATTACTACTGTTGTTTTTTGGATGGGTAGATATTTAGCCCTTTTCTGGATGAAAAATGATATTAAACATTAGATATTCAAGAAAGTTTACAAGAGCCCCACTGAAACACACACAGACACACAGGGATACATGAAATGAATACCAGGTTACATTCCTTCCATTCCTCTTCTGCTATTGATTTATGATTGGCGGGGGGCAGGAGGAGTTACATTGTTCAATTTTTATAGGTGTATTTTCTTTATTATTTAAAATAACAGTCATCCAGTTTAAGAGGTACTGTGATAGAGTGCACTAGAATCATCTGTAAAGCTTTTTAAAAATACTCATACCCAGACTCCACCCAGATAAATAGAACCAGAATTTCTGAGAATGAGTCCTTCACATCAGTAGATTTTTAAAGATTGTGCTGGTGGTTCTACAAGGCAGGCAGAGGGAAACAGTGGAACTTCAGAAAATGATATGAGTTCAAGTCTCATTTCTTCCACTCCTTAGCAGTATGGCTACAAATAACATACATAACCTCTCTGAGCCAGCTTCCACTTCTATAAAATGGGGATGATGATCTGTATCTACTTCTAAAGTTGTGGGGTTCAAACAAGATCATTAGTATTAAAGCCATACTCTGCAATTTGTTCGTGAAAGCCCATTTTAAGCTCCAGGCAAAGAAGTCAGCTACCTTTAAATCTACAGATGAAGCACACTTGTCTTAGCATCTGTTAGCATCTGTTTGCATCTGGAGGGAGGAAACAAGAGGGAAAAAGAACACACCTACAGTTCCATAGACTCAATTCTGGAAGTCTGTGTAGGGAAAGATGGCATGGTCAGCTCACACTCCCATCTCTTATTCAAATATAAGATTTCATTACTGCCTACGTTACTGTCTTCTTAGTATATGTAAGGTAATGTGATTAAAGAGAAAGAGCAAAGACATATCCTAAAAGAAACGTAAAATATAACTTTTCACATTCTCTGGAATATTTCAATAATGTACACTTTGTCTACCTTCTCAAAACCCTAAATATAGTAGAATTCAAGAGCTAAGTCTCATTAGTTTTGATTCAGCCCTGCTTGTGGCTGCATTATTTAACCTATGAATCAGGGTTGAAGGATTGGTCTGACAATATGAAATATAGAAAACAGAAATTTAACTGACATTAATTACCATGAATTTCTTCTGGTCTCTCTTTCACTAATCTAGATACATTAACTGAATCATGCATTGGAAACATATATCTATGTCAATTATCTTAATAAACAGCATTGAGGCTCATGAAAGAAAATAGCTTAAGCATTTTGTTCAGTTGTTTGGTGGCTTGGAGCAAACATAAAGGTTTTCAAGTTATAATGTGTCAGACTGAGAACCAGCTCCTTACGTCATTCTCTGTCATTCTTACCTCTTTGTTACTAAATACAATATTGTGATCTTTATTGCTATTTTAATTGTTTTGAGTGTTCAATATATAAATGATACATCTCTTTTCTTGTGGCATAAAGCTACTCTTCACTTTTAACATTACACTTAACCTTCTCTCAGGAGATACTATTTATGAGTTCTTTTGCTCAAACAAATCTTATTTGGAAAATTCTGAAATCTTTTATGGTAAGAGAAATGAAACTTCTCAACTTGTTAGACTGATTGCAGAGACTAACTTATTTTTAAAAGCTAGATCAAGAGAGAATTGGTTAAATAAATCACTGTATATCCATAAAAGGGAATACTACAGAGAAGGATGCAGATCTATTCATAGTCACATGAGAAGAGGTTCAAAATGTTTTTTATATATAAAAGTAAGTTACAGAACTCTATGTATAGTATAGTTCTACTTGGATTGTATAAGGATTGCATATACATGCATAGAAAATCTCTGAAAGGATATATAAGAAATAGTTAACAGTGGTTATTTGTGGCGAGTGGAATCAGGATACTTTACTTTCCACTTTATACTATTCTGTGCTATTGAAATGGTCTGCCATATGCACGCAATACTGTTATAAATTTTTAGTAAAAAATTCAAAAATACTCATAGGAGTCTACCATGTAACTAACTCACTTCAATCACATGCATATAAGAATTGTGTTCATGTACTGTCACTTTTACTCAGATGTTCCACTCTCTGCCTGAACTAGCTGTTTAAATTATATTTGATAAATAATGGTAGAAAAAGAGAAAGCAATTGCAGTTGATAGGTTTCAGCACTAGCACAAATGGAAGTACATTGCAAAGCAAACAGCCCCCCTGTTTTTGGAAGGAAATAACTGCAATATTCATACGTTTGCAGTTTTCCGATCGACTATGTACTCAAATTCTTACCATAAACTTGATGTTTAAAAGCTGCAAAGTACTACTCAGGAGGCTGAGGTGGGAGGGTCTCTTGAGCCCAGGAGTTCACAGTCAGCCTCAGCAACATGGCAAGACCTCATCTCAAAACAAAAACAAAAAAAGTTGCAAAGTATTTTTCCATTTTCAACCAAGTTGAGAGGAGTATTTTAAGTAAACATCTACCGTAATTTTTTCAGGTACTAAGATTCAAAACAGAGACAAAATATTTTTAGATTATTAGAGGTTAAATGGTCAAAGATTCCTAAAATGTTTAAAGTATGTCTGTGAGTGTGTATGTGTGTTAATGAATTAGATTGCTAGACTGTCTCATTTTCATTTTTACTCTAAATTCTTTCATCACTAGAAATCTAGATACAGGTTTGTTTACAAATGAAAAAAGTTTTCAGAAAAGAAATCACAACTTTAGTTCTTGAATCTAGGATTAATTCATTACCTAGGAACAATGTAGGACTGTTTGGGATTTGAGCCTTATTAGCCTTTGTTCCCGGAGACCTTTTGGATATTACTACAAACACCTCTTATATTAGCAGTTCTAGAAACACACCAAGAAATGCACCTAAGAATGTGTAAAGACTCACTTTGTTAAGGAAATATTGAGACAGAGAAAATGAATACAACAGAGATTTACTTTTAAGATCCTTGAACACCGTCTGCTGATACAAACGGAGAGAAATTTACAAACTTGGCATTCTTATATCACAGCCAAACTTTCACAAAACTCTTATTTTTCCCAAATTCTGACCTGGGGCATTTCATCCCACAATCATCGCTTCTGCCTACCATTCAACCAGCATCTTGTCAAATCCGGCTGCAAGATTAAGTTTCCCGATTCGGAATTCAATATTGTAACCCTAAGGATATAAGATTCAAGCTGGAACATTCTGGGATTTTTTTTAATGGATAAAATTGTTTCAGCCCAAAGACCACAGTTCGCCCTGGCCATAATGATGAATCATCAGGACTGACACTAAGTGAAATGAGTTTGATGTTCTTGGTTGTATTTGTGCCCATTAAGCAGCATTTTACATTTGTCCTAACTCTCAACCTTTTGGAGAAAAGGTTGAAAGAGGCTTGTTTTCTCGTATTATTTGAGACTTACAAAATTAACTAGCTCTGTCTGAAGCAAGTTTGGCTTGCCATAGTCCCTACTATTGTGTGTCCAGCTCCATTCTTGCCCATTCTGCCCTTCCAATTTGGAGGAAAAGAACTGAAGATTTAAGAAATATCTACTTTTCTCTCATATTTCCTCAGTATCAATTATGGCTTCTGGTATCCTTGCTTCTGTCTTGGTACAATATTTACCTTTTGCTCTCAACAAAAACCTACTTCCTTTAAACAAAATCTGATTATGAATTCTGCACTGAAAACTAAGCTCCCTACAAATGTTGTACTTTGTCCTTTTGAAGAGGAATTTGCCTGAGTTCTGATTAATGCTAAAAACACCACTTAACAGGTATGTAATCTTTTCAAAATATACCTGTTTCTCTAAGTTTTTAGATGTTAGAGATAAATGTTTTATTCTAAAAATAGTTTTAAATTATTCATCAAAAATCAAAGTCATAAAATATGCAGAGTCAGCATCATATTAAACTCCAGAAATAATAAGTGCTATTGCACAGCATCGGAGCCCTGGTTAACCTCTTGTAAAAAGCTCTAAAGATTTAAAGAGAAGTTTTCCTTAATATTGAAATTTGTGTACAGCACAAGCACTGTGAAGCCTTTTCTTAGACTTTGTTTTTTAATTCTAGTTCTCCTGTGCTAACGTATTGTTTTACTGTATTTTTCGTGTGTGATTTGAATTGCTAGGTGAGATGAGGTAAGCTTACAGAATAACTTAGAAATATAAACTAAAGAAGCAAGTATATTGGTGAGTTTTCTGCTACCTTTCTGCTTTGTTTTGCTCGAGGTCTTGTCTCTCTTTCCAGTGCCCTTTCCTGCCTGGGAAGCACACAAAGATTCACTTTTCAGTTATTACTCATCAAACTGACTCTGGTTCACAGTGGAAAGGAGAAGAAAAGCTGATGGAGAAACGGCACTGAAGAAAGAGAGCAAAATGTCAGAGCAATACGTTTGAGCAACTATATCCTTTTCATTAAAGGTGTCAACACATTTATTTGCATCTTTGACCCTAGGACTAGGGAAGTGCTGGAAATTATGTGGGCACCTTTTCCCATGGGGAAAAAAATATATATATATATATATATACACACACATATATATACATACACATATATACATATATATATATACACCTCCTAGGTGGGGGGAAGCCTGAAAATAGGTGAAAGTTAGAATACTCAGTTGATCTTCAAATTTTTTTTTTGTCTTACGATTAGAAAAGCGCTGTTGAAAGGAATAGGGTTGCATTTCACCTAGAATCAGTGCCAAGTATCAACAGCTAATGTCTGTCTTTTGAAGAAAGAGTCTTTCATATCATGAGGGTTTTAAGGCTACTGATAAAACAAAAAGCTATTTTCTGAAGACCAGTCAACCTGAAAAACAAGTGTTTTAAAACCTAGAGAATTTCCTTTAATGTAAATAATCAAAGATGTTTTCAATTATTTTGCTGTTACTTACATACAATGGTTTTACATTTATGAGAAGTGCTATCCCTGAAATAACAATAATATTATCATTTATAAATGGGGTATAGAAAAATAACACAAGCATACAGCAAACCAGGAAGGAATTTTTCCAACAAAAATTAAGCAATATTCACCATAATCGGCTCACATTGTGGAATTGGGAAAAACAAGAAAATAATAGAAAGAAAAATAAATCTTTACTGAAATGTAGTGATAGTGTTTCACTCACAACCCTTGCTTCAAATTGAGATGCAGAAGAAATGTGTAAAAAGCAAAACTGGTACAAATCTTGATTACAATTTCGGATCTGTTTAAGACAAGACGGCTCAACAGAGCAATTTACATAGGCTAACAGAGCAAAGCTTGACTCGATAATTTACTTTATTGGACACACATTTCACCTACCAAAAAAAAAAAAAAAGAAAGGAGCGAGGGAGGAACAAAAGAAGAAAGGAAGAAAGGGATGTAGGGAGGGAGGGAAGGGAAAAAGAACATAAATCCAAGTTTGAGATTACATATAGAGCAGCTATTATCTCCCAAGTAAAGGTTTGGCCATAAATTACAAATTAATTTAAAAGTTGTGTAATTTGGATTTTCTTTTAGTGCTCAAATTAAAGTCAATATTTATCTTTTGGCACATTGCTTCTTCAAGTCTGATCCTTTCATGTTTGCACTTTATGTCACAACTTTATTTTCTACTCAATCAAGCATTAGAAAAGAGTAACAGCTTGTACAATATCACAATGCAATTGAAAAGTGAAGTTTTTCAATATTTGCAGACATGTTAATTATATTCCAATTTTCACAGCAATAAAGAGAAAAATACTTGAAACTGGTAATATGCAGTTTACATAGCAAAGAAAAGGTCAATTAAGAAACATCCTTCACTGACCTCTGAAACAAATACTATAGATTTTACACGCAGGAAACTTATTACGTGCAAACTTTCTTTCATAAGCATTTGTATTTTAAAAGTTGCAGCCACCTCTCTGCATATGTTAGAGGTAAGAATCAAAAAGTTTTAAGTTCTTAAGCATTGAAAATGATACTTGAATCGTATAGTTTAATTAATTGACCTTAGAGATAGAAAACTTAGTTTCAAGACTCAAGTTCAACTAATTTTTGTTTAGTATTAACATTATTGTATAGTAGTATTACCATATTGATAAATTTTACTTAAATAGACAAAATTGACTTTATCATTTAAACGTCTGCTTTAATTTTAAAAAATTCTAAACGCAATAAAAATTAAGTCCATCTAGTAAAATGTAAAATGTTAACATAAGACTTTCCTATAAGTATGAATGAAATATTAACTGAAGCTTTTTAGGTCAATAAACAATACATACTACAAATTCAATTTTGGTGAGTCCGGCACTTACCAAAAGAATACTAGCACCAGTATGTATAAGAAAGAATAATCCTTAATTAATCTGTATTTTTTCTAGTATACCATTCATCCATAATACCTTGGGGAAAAGGTATTCTCAATAAAATTCAAGCAGTAATAATTTCACACTCCCAAAATACATAAATTTGTTGAAGCAATCTGTCAGTTTCAAAAATATACGCATTCACACCCACAAAAATGACTTTTTAAAAGAGTCTATGGGAGTTATGCTTTGCATGAGTAAAACAGGGTTAGGTTAGCCCCAGTGTTTCATTTTTATATATAAGGCATGAATATCAGTCTAAATCGACTGAAGGCAATCTTACATCATGCCAATGTCCGCTCTCCCTAGGCCACTTGCATCGCACATCAGTTTGAGCATATTTTAGGTAAGCAAATTATTATTAAATCTACATTAAATACTTTTTGGAACAAGGGATTTTACCATCCATGTAAAATTAATTGTTTTTATGCTGTAACAGTGAAATATTTGTGTGTTTTAAAATCTCCATATGAGAAAACATACATGGAGATACTGTTAAGCCAAATGCATGCACACATACTGAGCACTGTCTGAGACATTTGCATTAGTCTTCTGATGTATAACTTTACAACACTTCAAGTTGTCGAAATGTACTTTGAAAAATAAAAGATCCATTGTACCAGTAAGGGAAATTGTAAACAGCTTTTTATTGTACTTCTAATGCTATTAAAATATAGAATGCGTGGTCTCTTCTCTCTTCTTCTAGTACTTTAGCAATGTCAACTGGAAGTGCATCCATGATCACTTTATCCAGCTGTCTCTCTCCCACTCCCAGCAAACTCTTAGATATACTTGATAAATCTTTTCATCTAATTTGGTTCATCTGTTGTTTTTATTACCAACTAATTTAATATCCTCTGTTCTGCAATATTTGCAAAAGTCAGTCTATAGACGTGAAGCCAGCCGGGACCCTCGGGCCTGTGCATCAGAATGGTGGGCTGGCTAGGTCCTCTGGGGACAGCAGTGCCAGAAGGAGTATTGGACACAGTGACCCGACTGTATGAGAAGAGAAAAAACAAAAACAGGAGGTCCGCAGTACTGATGAACTAATCTGTCACTCACAAGCTCAGGTCTGCAAAAAAAGAAATGAAGCACTAAACATTTAATGGCCATAAGAGATGGAAATGCAAGTCTTCATTTCTAAATGATAATCAAACCCATGATCAGAACCTGCTTAACTGTGTAATTGAATTGAATTGAAAATCATCCCCTGGATTACAATCCATCCTACATTCAAGGGGTTAGGAAGCTAACTACAGGTAATTGCTATCAGAAATCTGATTTGATTTCCAAAAATTGTGTGAATGAACCAAGTTTCTTGATCTTGATATACCAGGCAGGGAGTTTGTTCTTCCAAGTACTAGACTGCTTAATTGCTTGCTTGGGGGAGGAGAAATCCTGGGGGAAAGGCATATATGAGCAATTTCTACTCTGTGAAGCCAGTGCTGTGTCCTGAGCTGGATCACGGCCAGAAACACAGAAAAGTCTACTCTTTCCTACAGTAGAAGCAACTGTGGATATTTCATCCTAAGAGTGAATGAAAAAACCTAAAGCTCATACTTCATGGGAATCTTTCAATATTCTGACGGAAAACTGGTTATTTGCTCCTCCAACCCAAAGTCATCTAGGAACAGGACTCAGAACAGGAAAAAAAAAAAAAAAAGACAAAAATAATAATTATTCCAAAATGTTATTTGAGAAGAAACAAACACAAACATTTGCATTATTAAATGGGATTGTTCACTCTTGCTGAGTAGATATAAGATGATATTTAAGTCAAGAGCTAAAAAATAAACCGTCTCTTTCTGGTTTTGATTGACAGCAGAGCAATAAAAATTATTTTCACATTCTTTTCCTTATTGTTAGAAGTAATCATTTGAGTAAATACACTTATCTGTGCTATAACTATTAAAATGAATTCATTTCAAATGTGTATAGCACTTTTCTTTTTTATATTTCTAGATATGGTTTCCATATAGACTTTCTGACTTTTATCACATGCATATAGGGAAATATTCTATTTTTCTTTCTTTTTAAATACTTACTGTTTCAATTTCAAATAAAAAATAAGCGTTCTAGTTTGTACATTTTTAGCACAGAAATGTTTAAAACCTTCAGCACAATTGCTTTTATAATTTACTGACTTGATATTTTGAGGAGTTTTGAACAAATTTTGAGAAATAACACCTTCAGAAAGCATGTGACTACTTTGATGCAACTATTGGCAGTGTATTCATAAGTCATTAACATGTAGAGTTCTTAGACATACGGAACCTTTAAAAATTATACTAAAGAGTACATACAAAATACAGAACTCTGTAATAATAACTAATTTTAAATCCTGACAAATTAGAAGTTAAGTCTACTATCTGTAAAAATATATACTGATTCCTTTTTTTTAAGTATATACCTGAGCCTTTAAAAAGTATATACCTTTACAATTGATTTCCAGTAAACAATACTGAATAACAAACTACAGGTGACTTTCCTGATTTTTCAGCAGAAATATATAGAAAAAGGAAATCCTATTTCTTATTAGAGATTGAAGCACAGTAATTCTGCACAGTATTAAGAACCATAACCATGCCATACAGAAGACAGGACCTGCAACCTAAGAAAAGTTTTATTAAACAGGACAAGACAGTGATTAGGGGCTCAAGTTTTATTTCAATATGTGAAAGTCATCTATTGTAACAGATATTTATTTCATTCCCTACACCACTATTATTTTAGCTATATTTGATATATTTGCTCATCAGTGAATACTTACATTGAAACAGGTATTAAGAGTATATAAAATCAGTTTATATATTTTCTCCTGCCTAGAGACTTCACTTTATATATATATATATATATGTCTATAGAACAAAAACCAACTTAGAAGTTTTAAAAAATATTTCTCTGTTGAAGCAAATATCTACTTCTTTTAAAATAGTGTGAGCCTGTGAAAACGTGGTATTATGTATTTGACATTTTCCATCTAAAAATACATTATGAAGCAAGTATGCTGGTATTAATAAACCATGTGCTTTCAGAACCCTGAAGTGCTTTTCTATAATTTTGTTGAAAACAGAATAAGATGATATATTTTCCACCATGCTATTAACATACAGCAAACAAATTTTATGTCGTTGCCTTGCCAGCTTGTCTTGATTGGAAAGTGTACCAAAAAAAAAAAAAACTTTTAGGAGTTTATAAATATTCGTGAGCATAGTCTGGTTTATGAGTTAACAATACATAAGTAAACATAGATAACTTAGAAAAATTTAGTCAAAAATACATTACAAAAAAAAAAAAGAAAAAGAAACCATGTATATTTCCTTTTTCCTCACCCCACCCCCATCATAGTCAGAAAAATCACCCTCCCTCTGCAGCAGGTACTATCCTTCCTTTTACCACTTTAGTTATCTGAAGGCAAATGAAAATACAACGATCCTTTTCGTCTTCTGATTTAGCTTACAACGCAAACATTTTAACACAAGCATAAACTACTGACTTCACAGAAAGCACCAAACAGAAAGAGCAAGACTCACTGACCCATTTGGAAGACAAAGACGACAGAGCAGGAAAGCTCTAAAAATCAGCTTGTGAGGCCTCTGAGAGATATTCTTCTGGCATTTCATCACAGCAGCCCCAGACCAGCTCACCTCCCTGGATACAAGGAGGAGGCACTAAATAGAGCTGTTTATTAAAGCTGCTGTGCTGGATTGCATTAGGAAGGGCGAGCAGACCACCTGGACCTTTCAGATTGTGGCAGTGTTTAATTTGCAGCCTGCCCCTCTGCAGCAGCCAAGACGACTACTACATTCACCGGGCTCAATCACACGTTATCTGGGTTAGAAGTCAAGGCACATGTATCTATATATTTATATTTCCCATATGGAGAAAGTGAGAGAGGGAGAGAGAGAGAGAGAGAGAAGGAGAGAACACAGTCAAAATAAAAATATTGAACAGCATTAGAAAAATTTTAACTACTACGTAGAAAACCACACTTGATTCTCTTCTCACACTTTCTTTCCTTCGGAGATCAAAATCTAAAAAGAAAGCAAATTTCTAAAATAGATTTTTAAGAAACATTCAGACCAAATTATAAATTAGATTTATCCTTAGTGTTTTTGTTGTTGTTTTAGTTTTTGTTTAAAAGGATCACAATGAAGTTTTAAGCTGAGGTTTCCCTGGTCAGATTTAACGGGTGCCTTTTGCCTTTCGCACTTTCAGCACTACACTGGCAGGTAGCTGAAGATACAGATAGAAAGATGGTACTGTAAATATGAATTATGTGAATCATATGGTGAGACCCTTGTGGAAAAAAGGGGAGTTGAGAAATGGCTGACTCCATACCTGACCAATTACAGCTTGCATGGTCCCCGTGTCCTGCTGCGCTGAGAGATCGCAATCCATCATATGTTGTCTTTGAAAAGGAGAATGGGGGTTTCTGGCATGCATCTGTCAATCAACTTCTGCACTCACAACCATCACCAAAAGCAAGGGGAAAAAAAGTCAAGCTGCTCCACCAAATAGGATGAAACCGTCATGTGACCTCCGGCAGACACGCACACACACATTCACTACCTCCACAGAGCGTAAGAATTTTCTGTAGATATGAAATGACATTGACAAATATCCAATACCAAGTAAATAAAGTGAGACAAACAGCTATTCACCAAAGACAAAAACACGGGCTGTAATCTTCCGCTAAAGGTTTAACAAACCTATGAGGATTATTTTTAATGCTCTAGAAATCTATGTTTAAAACAAAACAAAACCAAAATGAACTATCGCATGTGAGTGTCCATTAAGACTTTGATTTTTGTGCTACTATATACATTTTTTAAATTATAGTTAATTGCTGTAGTTTTGTTAATGGATCCCTAATGATTTTATTTTTAAAATCTCTGAATGACCTTTTGATAATATGCAGTTATCTTTCTTGTTTTATATAAAGACACCTTTTCAGAGAAGCTTGAAATGTTAACTGTTACGTAACAGACACCGTGATATTTGTGGATTGGAAATGGACATAGAAAATAATCCATGTAAATGATGATGACCACTCTAATATAAAATATTCAAAGTGTGTAAATAGTAGTCACTAAACTTTCTATCTTCTAAAAGGTAAGGGGATGATTTACTTGCAGTTCATCTAAACTGATGTAATGTGTTTTTAATGTGATGACAACTATTTTAACTTTTTAAATTTAATTTTAACTATCTGATTCCACACAATCTAGGGACAGATTGCTAATGTATTATGGGTCAGTTATTGTTAAGGGTGACAAGAAAATAACTTACCAGCTTTTTAACCTTCTTAGGCTAAAGATCGGAACCTGACTTTCAAGACAATCCTACAGGTATTGTAAAGTTGCTCTCCGAAAACCCAAAACGTAAACACCGTCCATTAACTTGGTGGCTTTGTGGCAGTGAAGAACGTTTGCATTGTCTACTTTTTAACTGAAGTTCATTAGTTAGTATACTGTCCCTAACTTTTCAAAAAAATATATGGGAAAACCTTGTGTTAATATTAAAATGGAGATTTTTTTCAAGGCTCTAAACTGATGACAAGTCGGGGAGCAATGAGAAATATTTAATACAGAATATATACTATTATGTATATTATTGCATAATATCCACTGCTTGAAAATTAATCAAAAGGAACTTCAAGTAAGAAAAAAATTTTTTTTTTCAATATTGTTAAAGAAAGCTTTAGGAGCAAAGAATGAAGGACCAAAGCGCGCGCGCGCGCGCGCACACACACACACACACACAGATACACACCCACACACACACACACACACAGAGTTAAATCAGCATCCCCAAACAAAATGAGACCGTGTACCAAGTGGGTAGCCCTCCTGGGAGCTGAGGGCTAACGGGAGAAAGGCCCTTCCAAACATCATTAAATGTCCCGTCTGCGCTAAAGCCCTATCCGGGGGTTTCTGCAGTCATCCCAGATCAGGACTTCGAGCGTCCCATTACCTCCTCTGGCCGGGGAGCGGGAGGTCAGGGAAGCCGAGCCAGGAGCATAGGGGCCCCGGGCCGCTACAAGGACTAAGCCAAAGTTGCCGGAAACCTGCGGGCTCACAGAGCGCGGGGGGCGCGACTGCTCGTGGCATCGCCTTCTTGGGACCCCGCCTGGGCGGACACTAGACAGAAAGCCAGGTGATGGGACCAGTGGGAAGTTGCGGAAGAGGGACGAGCTGGACTCCCAGGCTACAGCCGAGCTGAGCAGCCGCCCCCGCTTTCTAATTCTTGGAGGGCCTGCAACCAAGCCTGAAGCGCGCCCCGGCGGCACCGCCCTCCTGGGCGCCCTGGAGCCCCGCGCCCTCCGCCTGCGTCCTCGGACTTAGGCAGCGGCGCCGGTGCGCGGGTCGGGTGAGCCCGGCGGCTGTTTTGGCGTCCGGCATCCTCTGAAGCACAGCCTGGGTTCTCCACGCGCTGCCACCCGATCGCAGGTTCAACTTCCCCTGGGATCTAAGCTTCTTAAGCGCCTTCCTAAGGGGCTGGGGGCTTGAGGGTGTGGTTGGAGGTGGGTGGGAGAGGTTGGCCAAGCTGCAGCATGAGGCCAAAGACTTCCTTTGACGCTTTGTCCCACAAATTATGGTGGTTCCGATTGGCGTAGGGACAACACTCTTTGCTTATACTCCATTTGTTTACATGACCATCTGGCCTACATGAATTATAATTATTACTAGCCAGCATTGATGAGAGACTGAGCCAGACACTGTGTCAGACACTTCACAGTACGTTACATGTGAAATAACAACTCAGTGAGGCGGGCACGATTATTCCCATTTTGCAGATGAGGCTCCAAAAAAATAAATAAAATAAGGTAACTGCTCATGATTAATAGGAATATGATTTGAACCTGCTCTGAATCCAAAACTGGAGCCCTTCATATGAAACCACAGAGTCAGGTAATGTTCACAATAGTGACTATCATACATGAAACACCCACTCCTTCCGCATATATTTATGGAGCCTGTACTAGGTGCCAAGTACTGCATTGATGTTAGAGATACAGCAAAACAGCACAGATTGCTTTGGAAACATAATAAAAATAAACCAAATGGTTAAAAGATTTATCTGGGGGAATTGTTTGATTCTAGCTGGTGGAACATGCTGACACTTTTTAAGCACGGTAATGCACTGGCTCGGGTTGGGATGGACTCCCTCTCCGACCTCTGACAGAGCATGGCCTTGAAAAAGTGCCACTTCTCTGAGTCATGGATTTCGTGTCTTACACCAGAGATAACAATCCCTCAAGGGTAGTGTAAAGATTTGGGGAGATAATGTTTTGTGAAAGCTTATTGAGCTGTACTGTGTAAGTGCCCAGCAAGTGTTAGTTATTTTCCCATATGGGAGGTCTATGGAGGGCAGGAAAGATTAATTCTCCTGGGGAAGGGAGGAAGCCTCAATGCAGATGGTGGAAAGATTTGGGTTGTGATATAAACAGAGGGCAGCTCCTGTTCAGGGCAAGAGGAACAGCATGAGCAAACCATCTGTTCCTCTATCATTGTGGGTGGCAGACACTTCTAAGGTTTGATTAATGGAAAACAAATGGGAGAGAATGTGGGTATGCCAACTAATGTTGATTCCCACTCCCACAGTAGCATTTAGGAAAGGAGACTCCTTGAGTGAAATATTCACCATTACCATCATCTCTCTGTTTTCTTACCTCCCATCAAAGTTCTGTAATATTGTGCATTTTCTGACCCTCCAAAGCCCCCTCCTGGATCACGAAGCAGCTAGATATGTCCTTTTCCAAGATACTCTTGTAGGCAAGGCAGCAGTGATGGCAAAAGGTTACCGTAAGTCAAACCAAAAGAGGTCCCATCATTGCCCAAAGTCCCAGTCCCCAGCTTCTCAGGATAGGGAAGTCCTTGATTTCTTAAACCACAAAGGACACTGATAGATAAATGGAGTACTGGGAATCAAGATAAAGTGCAGATATTGGTCATCTCTGTCTTCATTTGTTTTGATGAATGTTTTGCAATGTTTAGGGATGAGAAGAGCTAACATACCTGGAGGCTTCTTTAATTCAAGGACCAAAAGCAGAAAAAAAGTGAATAGATGGTTCAAACAGTCACTAAGAGGAATCCACTTTTACTAGACTTAGTATATTTCTGCTTATGCTATCATAACATGTAGATTTACTACAAGTCTATATGACATGCCTTTCTCTCTGTTGAGACCTGTTCTTTTTGTTGTAGTTGTTCGCTTTTTTGTTTACTGGTTTACTCTATTTTTTTTTCTTCATTTCTCTGCTACTTCTTGCTTTTGCATACATACCTTTCCTGGTTTTTAAAAGACTAAATTACCATTCCTCCCACTCGTTTTATTTTTCATTTTAAATCTCCCACCCCCAGTTTACTAGACTCCAGCCTTCTTCCTAGATTAAGCATCATGGCAGAGCACTCTCTACAGCATGACTCACCACGTAGCTGTCTGTCTTCACATGATTTTTGAGGCTGACATGGGAATCAGATGACAGGGGGACAAGAATCAACATACCCAATCAAGACTCCTCATTGACTTCCCTTTCCCTTCTTCAGTTGGCTTTGCTTTTGCCTTTTTTATCAAAGTCAGTTTTTCCTAGAATTTCATGTGTTGCCATCAGCCTCTGGAGGGATCCATTGCTTTTTCCATTTTCACCCCCACAACACTACATTTTTGTCTACTTTCAAGTTTTGTAGAGCATTTCTCTGGAATGGTCTTTTCTATCACCATCAGTTTCCTTAAGCAACATTAGGGGGCTCTTAATTCCACAGGACATTGACCAGTGTAACTGATCTGTACCCTGGGATCTTTTGTTGTTGTTATTTTCATATTTCTAGCGAAGTTGAGGACAGGAAAAATACCAAAAACAGAATGATTATTTTTAAAAGAGAAAAGGAGAAGGGAGGAAACCCCACACATCAAGCCCAAGGACTACAGAGTTGAAAGGGGCTTGACTTTGCTGAGCCAAGGCACCATTACTTGTGATGACCTATGATTTACAGTTTCTTCTACAACATAATTTGGGAGCACTGGTTTTCCCCTGAGAAACAGTGACAAGATATTGCCTTTAAAATGAACAGCTGAGAAGTTCAAGAGCCTGTTGACTCTGGGCAAGGAAGACCTGTGAATATACTAATGCATTATCAGACCTCCAACTTCGTCATCCTTTCTACCAGGGGACTTTATCCAGGATAAAAACAGAAAAAGCCAACACACGGAACCAGTTCCTTAATTTCCATTTGCCCTCTTCATTAAATATTTTGGTTATAGTTATGCATTTGATCTTCTAGAATATATTTCTTCTGCCTGAATATGCTTGGAAAAAGCATTGCAATGCTCCTGGGTTTTACTGTACTTTGGGTAGTTTCTGTGCCTGAGCCCAAATGCTAACACGTAACTTCTCATGAAAATTCTCCACAGTGGTGGAGACACACATTCTGTTTCCTTACAGCCACAGTATACTAGGGGACTTATTCTTTTTTATTTCATGGTTATAGTTTCACATGCCTGAAAAAGCTAAATACCACTGTCCTTTTATTCCTTATATCGATGGGTTCACAACACATAGACCTAGTTCTGCCATTTTAAAGACAAACGTTTTTAAATGGATGACTGTACAGAACCAAATTCATCAAGAGAACTACAAAACTTGCAGCTCTTATACTGGAAAACCCATATCTATTCTGGATTTCTCTGTAATCATCATCATCATCATCAATAACAATAACAGCGATAACAATTATAGAAAACATAGAAGAGGATCCCAAGATGTAGTTTGAGTACTCTTGAGGGTTCATGAGGCCCTTTCAGGGGGTCTGGAAGGACAAAACTTTTTCAAAATAACACTAAAATGAGATTTTTTCCTTTTTCACTCTCATTTTCTGAAGAGCATACAGTAGCGTTTCCCAAAACTGCATGATATGTGATTTCATAGCAGATTGAATGCAGAAGCAGACGTGAGACTCCAATCATCTTCTAGTAAGTCAGACACTTACTAGAGATTTGCAAAAATCTAAAACAAAGCCACTCTTTTTACTAGGTATTTTGTTTGTGGTAAATATAATTTTTTTCATAAAACAAATTATTTATGTTATGTAACTATTTAAAATAAATTAGTAAGTAAACATTTTAAATGTATTGGTTTTAATTTCTAATGTAGTAAATATTAGTAAACATAACCCACAACACAAAAGCTTTTTGAGGTCTTAAATAATTTTGTAATAGTGTAAAGAAACTCTAAGACTAAAACGTTGGAGGTTTGCAGACATCCTAGAGTATTTACTATTTGCCATGCAACTGTTCTAAGCGCTTCACTTATACTAACACATTTAATCCTCACCCTGGCCCTAGAAAATATGTGTTCCTTATCCTGATTTAATAGATGAGGACACTGAGGGTAGTATTATATTGAATATTACAAATGCAAAGTTCTTAGGGATGAATGTCCAAAACAATAATTTTATATGAGAGTCAGCTGAGATATGCAATACCTACTGGATGGAAATGTTGGGAAAAAAAATCACTTTGTTAAAGTTTTTAAAGGTTTTTTAAAGGATACTCATCTATGATCAGCATCAAACCTATGTCCCAGTAAATAAAATGTCCCTAGTAACTATCACATGCCACAAAGTAGAGGCAAAAGAATTAAGAGCTGTCTGATTCTACTCCTGTCTCTACCACCCACTCCTATTGGGCCTGAATGAAGGTGTTGGACTTTTAATGCCCTTCCAGTTACAATATTTTGTAATTGCCAAATCCCCACGTTAGTTGGTGAACAGATCTATCTATACAGAACATGAAAGATTAAAATCTATAATTTTTGAGCATTCATTTGGCTGCAAAACTATAGTTGAAGCACTGGGAAAAAAATATTCATTAAAGAGAACAGAGTTTATATAATTGTTTAATTATCTAGCCTTGGCATTCAAGATTATCATCTTGCAAAGGGAATTGTATTTCTTCAAGAAAATACCTGATACACAGCTTAGCCAGGCAGGTCCAAAGGGAAAGTAGAAGAAGACAAAGTAATAACGACGTAGCTAGATGAAATAAAATTATGGGTCAAGGAGAACAAAGAAGAAGGAGGAGGAGGAGGAAAAGCAAGACAGACCAGGCAGCTGGGGCCTGAGCGTGTGGGAGTGGATGAGAAATTCCCCACCATGTCCCATGAGGGCAGTGAGAGTCTCACAACTGGAAATAGCTAATATACAGTGTTAATTGAATATATTGCTGTTGTTTATTTTTCCCTGCATTGTACATATGCTTTGAATCCCAAACCTTCGGCAAAATCTGCTACACACATAAATTCTTGTGTGAGGGGCTATTTTTTCAGGGAAAGGAAGGCTGAACCCCACATCTGGGTCAACAGTAACAAGTTGAGAGAAGAGTTGTGGAAAGTGAGATGTAATGTGTTCAAATATTTGGCGAAGTCTGAAGAAGTGACACAGTATAAAAAGTATCTGTTACGCAAGGAATGCAAAACCAAACTTGGACTTAATTGGACAACAAAGGGAATTTTCTGGCTCACAAAACTAAAAAGTACAGAGGTTAGTGGGCCTCAGGTCTGGCTTGATCTAGAGGTTTTTCAACATCTAATGAACCCTGTCTCCATCAAAAAATAAAAATAAAAATAGCCAGGCAAGGTGGTGCACACCTGTAGTCCTAGCTACCTGGGAGGCTAACACAGGAAGATCACTGCACTCGAGCCCAGGAGTTCGAGGCTGCAGTGAGCTGCAGTTGTGCCACTACACTCCAGCCTGGATGACGGAGCAAGTCCCTGTCTCTATAAATAATAATAATAATAATAATAATAATAATAATAATAGTGTAAATAGAGTTCTAGCTACATCTCTCCACGAGGCCCTTTGCTCTGTTTCAACCTATCCATTGGTTTTGGCTCCCCTCGCGGTAGTGAAAGGCTACAGCAACTCCAGGCCTTATACCACACCACAACTCACACCATCTAAAACAGGAGAGAGTGCTTTGTTTCAAATATCCAAATGAAATCCAAAGAATCTCTTTGGTTAGACCAGATTAGGTCACACCCCTAACCCTCCTGGTCTGTGTTCAAGAGGATAGAATACACTGGATGGCTTAGTTTCAATGGTGTAATGTACTGCAGGAGCTGGAGGCAGATGCAGGACCCCTGGAAATACATGAATCTACAAGCAGTGTTCAGGGGCTTTTAGGAAAGGAAGAATGAGTGCTGGATGGAAAGAAGGACAATACAAAAAGTCTACATCGACAACCCCTGAGATTTCACAGACATTTTGCAAATCCATGCAAAAGGCAGAGAAAAAGAGCTTTTAGCTCATTTTAACTAAATCTCAAAGGATAGGCTGACCTGGCGGTTGATGACCTGGTAGTTGTTTTGAGTATTAAAAGAGAAAATGTTCATGAATACTGATTACAGTGCATGAAATAATAGTAGATCTATACACATCATAATTCCCTTCTTCTACTTTCCTCCTTCTTTTTCTCTCCAGAATATAATATAATATACGTAATTTGAATTTGAAACAATAGTGCTGATTTTTGAAGCACTGTGTTCTTAAATTAGAAATAAGATTATAAATTACAAAACAACATTTAAAAACGGGTGGCCATCTTGGTAGAGACGTGGCTATGTAGTTTTGTGTACTTCATATAGAAATTTGAAGCCCTCATGAAAAAGAGAGATGATAAGAACAGAAGTAAAATACTGAAGAGTCCTTGCTTTGTTTCACTTACAGCATTATTGAATATATTCAAATTTATGGATGCTGTTGGGATGGACACTAAGGAGCCAGACATGGTGGGATTCATCCGAAGAAGGGAAGCTGATGGCAAGAGAGAGTCCAATAACAGGATTGAAAAAGATTGGCATTTATCTGGGCCCATAGTGAAGAAGAAGATTAATCTGATGGTAACATAAGAATGTACCTTAAAACACAAAAACCACACTTAACAAATGGGGGTTAGTCTAAATGCAGCTTTAAATGTTGAGTCCATGCTGTGATGAAGATTAAGCACATTTTTAAAAGCATGGTCTCTGCTCTCAACAAGCTTGTAGTCTCATGATGGAATCAGATCTTAAACAAATAAGCCTGCAAATAAATATATAAATTATTAGTTGCAATAAATACTATACAGGAAAATCGGGAGATATGACAGAATATCAGCTTTTTCTATCATTCATTTTAAAATTATGCTATGTTTTATAAAAATTATTAGCACAATTATTTAGAATTATTCCAGGGTTAAATGGACACAGGCTGTCCATGCATTTATTAGCAGTTTTTATGCAGTTCAATAACATAAGTTCCCCATTCATGGATTCCTGATTCTGATTAATCTTTAATTAGGCAGGAGTATGTTTTCAAATAATAGTTTAAGGCTATTACAGTTTCAGAGTTACTGTATATTTTAAAATGTGTTCTCTGTTGCCTTACCTATAAAGCTATTCCTGATTATGTAAAGTATTTGGGGGTTACATTAGGTTTCCTTCAACTTTGTGAACATTTCTTCATGATCTGCCATTTCCTGTTTCAGAGGAAAAGTCTTCTGCAGGTAAACGGCCTCATATGCTAAAATATCTGAAAAGTTTTAGTCTTTATTTTTGAAATTTGGTGACCTTACCATGAGATAAATCATTCTCTTATTATTTTTTGTTAGGAAGTATTCCAAAATACCCAAAAGTAGAGAATATAACGAACCTCCGCATAATTACCATCCAGCCTCAACCACATTCACACTGTCATACTTGTTTTATTACCCCCACCAGCTTTCTTGGCTGCTGTTCTTTAACAAATCTCAGATGTCATGTTCTTTTACCACTAAACATTTCAATTTGAATTTCAAAAAGTAAAGGACATTTTCTTACATGACCACAGACCGTCATAAAAGTTAATAATTATTATTACTTAATATTTAATATCATCAACTATTCAGCATTATAATATTCATTGCACATTAAAACTCTCAAAGTTGATATATTGTCCAAAATATACTTTTCTGTTTGTATGGTTGAATTAAGATTTAAATAAGGTTCATTGTTTATATTTTCGTGTATCTTTTGTTTCTGTGTTTGTGTGTGCGTGTTTTGTTTTGTTTTGTTGACAAAATCTCACGCTGTCCCCCAGACTGGAGTGCAGTAGCACAATCTTGGCACAGTGGCACGATCTTGGCTCAGTGCAGCCTCTACCTCCTGGGTTCAAGCAATCCTCCCAGCTCAATCTCCTGAGTAGCTAGAACTACAGGTGCCTACCACCATGCCCGGCTAATTTTTGTAATTTTTTTTTTTTTTTTGATAGGGTTGAAGTTTCACCATGTTGGCCAGGCTGTTCTCAAACTCCTGGCTCAAGTGATTCGCTCACCTTGGCCTCCCAGAGTGCTGGGATTACAGGCATGAGCCACCATGCCCAGCCTATATCTCTTGTTTCTTATAAAACAATATATAAAAACCCCCACTTCATTTAATTTTTTATGCTTTAAATATTGAAGAGACGAAGTTCACTCCGTGTTCTGACTTTTGCTGATGGTTTTCTCCTAGTATGATTTCACTTGTTTCTCTATCTCCTGTATTTCTGTAGACTGGAAGTTAGATCTAGAGGCTTGCTTAAATTCCATCTCAGATAATGCCTTACTTTCCCACTGCATTACTTTAGGAAGCACCTGAAGCCTGGTGTTCTCACTTACAGAGATAAGAAAGTCCGGGGTTCAGGTGCCGACAACCTGCTTCTTCATTGCAAACATTTCCCTTGACATTTCATATAATAGTTTTACAGCCCATTGATGACCACTGTCTGAAGTGATATTTTTGTAAGTTACAAAATGGGGACTTCTCATAATTCTTTCTGATTTATTAGCAGTTTTTGTACAGAAAAACCCACTCACTAAGGATATTTGTTCCTGTGAAACACAGTTCATGCTTGCAAAGGCAGAATAAATGCTCAAATCTTTTCCTTTCATTATCAATTTTCACAGTAATGAGTTTGTGCCCTAGCAACCTCCAATATAGTAACAATGAGTTATGTCTTATTTCTTTTTTATTCTTTTTTTAATATCACTAATAACTCATAGATTTTTATATTTTCGGTGAGTTTTAAACAATTGCAATCATTATTCTCATTGAAGCTCAGATTGTCACATCTTTTGCCATGGGAGCCCATGAAGCTGGCTTGTGTACTTTGACATGATCCCATTAGCCTCTGAGAGCTTCCTTGCTCTTTGTGCCAACAAGATGTTCCGGAATCTTTTTGTTCATTTCCTACACCAGTCCTAGGTTCTTTTTAGAGAAAAATGGTATTTAGAACCACTGATAATATGTCATTTCAGTGGTCAAAGCCAGAAAAAAAAATTTAAGGTAGGAAAAACCACAAGTTCACACTGATATTTCCAATTCAAAATGTAAGAGTACAGATTTTCCTTGACTTCTTTATTTTGTACTTCTATCTCTGGTATCTCTTTTCTCCTATGATTAATATTTTATTTCAGGATAAAATTAATATGATTATTTGCTTATTTTAACTTAGAATTACAAATCTAATAGTTCGTAAAATGAAACACCATTCTTGGTTTTACTTATTTATCAGTCAAAAACAAGATAAATCATTGTGATAACTTTCATTTGTTGGAAGGCTACATTTTCCATCTTTGAGCATTTTTTGTCCCATTTATTTAAAATATGTATTATTTGAACCTTCTTTCTGTGCTATACATATTTAACATCTTTTTTTTTTTTTGAAACAGTCTCGCTCTATCTCCCAGGCTGCAATGCAATGGTGCCATCTTGGCTCACTGCAACCTCTGCCTCCTGGGTTCAAGCAGTTCTCCTGCCTCAGCCTCCTGAGTAGCTGGGATTACAGGCACACACCACCACACACAACTAATTTTTGTATTTTTAGTAGAGATGGAGTTTCACCATATTGGTCAGGCTGGTCTCAAACTCCTGACCTCGTGATCCACCTGCCTCGGCCTCCCAAAGTGCTGGGATTACAGGCATGATACACTGTGCCCGGCCATATACTCTTTTAAATCTATGAATCCTTTTCCTCTATATGCTTTTCTGCATATTTGGGCCAGCCCACAATTTATGGAGCTATGTTTCAGGAGAGAGACCTTTCCTATTGTCATGGCTACTATTTATGTAAACACAAATGATCTTACAGGGTTTGAGGATAAACAAATTGCTTTGGTGCCTAACAGATATGGTTAGGTGTCAGAATCTGAAAAACTTGGGGGTACCTATGCAGTTGCTTTTGCCACTGGGAGAAGCACCAGTCCCAGCAAATGTGTGGGTCTTTCATTGAATAGGTAATTCTGACAGATGGTTTCCACTTCAAACTCCATAGAAAAGTATGATCACATGGAATATAACATTATTTGACAATACATATTAAAGGCAAACCTGGTCTGATTGGAAAGGGGAATGCTTGGGAAACATAATTTTTTTTTTTTAAAAAAAAAGAAAAGCCAACAAAGTAAGCACTCAAGTTAACACAAAAACACTGGGGATGGGATTTTAGGAACCTGTAATGAAGAGAGGCTGGGATTTTAATGCCCAGCACAGACAGGAATGGAGGCTTCCAGGTCCTAATAGATATGAATTGGAATCAAGTCCCTTTATACTGCTCATATTCCCAATTGATTGAAACCCAAACCTACTCCTAGTATATGTTTTAAGTATGAATTTACTTTTTGTTTGTTTACATTGCAATTACACTGTATGATGAAATTGATCCAAGCTCATGGTTTACTGGGGCATCTGACAGAAGCAAATATGAACTACTGTAATTTTTGCCCTATGGAATTCTCAGAGTTTATAATAAAAAAAACTAAAAATATATGAGAAAATAATTTGCCAATGGGAATAGTCATCAGAAACAATAAACAGGAGGATCTTCACATTTTTAGATTTTAAAAAGATTGTAAAATGAGTATGCTAATAATAATAATTAAACAAAAGATGGTACTAAACCTTAAAGAAAGAAGAAAGCCAGTGTAAAAGAACAATGTCAAAGAATCAAATGGATCCTTTATTAATAAAAAATATAACTAAAATAAAAACTCAATGTATCACTAAATAGCAAGGTTTATGCAAAGAAAGTGAAGTGCAGAGAGGTGAGTGAACTAAAGGTTAAACCTCAGACACTTTAATCAGAATAGCTCAAGGATTTAAGAAAAATGGAGCATAGCAAAAGAGGTCTAACATATGTTCAATACTTGAGAAGCCTTGCTGAAAGGGCTACTAAAGGGTATACCTCAGAAAAAAGAAAGTTGAACCCAGACTGAAGGATACAAGAACCAATGTAAGTAAAACAAAAGAAAACAACAATTTTTAAAAACCTAAACTAAAACAATATTAATAAATATGTCTATAAATCTAAATAAGCAGGGGCTGGAGGAAGGGGAAAGTAAAATATCATTAATGAGGTATAAAACTAAGGTGGAGTTAAATTACTAAATAACAATAATTTGTAAAATGAGAGGGATGGAGATTGGGGTTAAAATATTTAAAGGTCTTTTATTATTCAGAAGGAAGGTATAAATATTAATCATCTCCAGAAATCTAGTATGCACGTTCAAATTTTTATGGATAATCACAAATAAACAGTATAACTTCTTGAGTCAATAGAGAGATAAAAGGAAATAAAGTGTAATTTAATAGAAGGCAAGAAAGGAAAAAAATATGAAAGGAATGCATTGTAAGTATAAAGCAGAAAGTTTGACAGTAGAAATAAATCTATATTGGAAAGTTTAAAACAAATCAAATAATGTCTGAATCAAAGATAAAATTATTTTAGAAATTATAAAACATTTGAAATTAACAGTGAGATCCTTAAACATGAGATAGATCAATGTGTGAAATGCAACTAATATAAATTGCTTAGAGGTCAACGTTTATAACCTTAAATATTATGCTAAGCAACTTCTAAAATGGTTCCCCAGAATTCCACCTCCTTATGTTTGGGTCCTTGCATAATCTCTTCCACTTGAGTATGAGCTGGACCTGATGGCCTGTTTGTAATTAATAGAATATGGTGCACATAATGAGATGTCACAGAGGCCAAGGTATAAAAGATGTTGACTTCCACCCTGCATGTACTCTCTCGAACTCTTCTTCCTTGCCCACTCTGTTGAAGCTGCCATGAGGGGAGCTGCCGAATGTAGAGGCCCCTGTGGTAAGGAATTGAGAGCAGCCTCCAACGAAGACCCACCAAGAAGCTGAGGCCCTCAGTCCAACCACCCGTGAAGAATCGAAATCTCCCAATTACCATATGAGTGAGTGTGGAAGTGGATCCTTCCCGTGTCAAGACTTGAGATGCCTGCAACCCTGGCTGGCACAGATTGAAGCTTTTTGGAGCCACAAAACCTGAGGAACCAGCTAAACTGAGCCCAGACTCCTGGCACTCAGAAACTAGGAGGTTACTGAATGTCGTTTTCAGCCATAAAGTTTGGGGGTAATTTGTTATGTAACAATAGATAACTAACACAAATGCATTTATAGGAAATAACAAAAGAATTAAAAATTATAAGCTAAATATCCAACTGATGAAGTTATAAACAAACAAACAAACAAAAGCGAAAGAAGAGAGTAAACCAAAATAAAGTAAAAGGAAGGAAATAATAAAGATAATGGCAGACATAAGGGAGAACAAACAAAATCAAATAACTCGGTTTGAGTGTTTTTAACTTTTTATTTGAAATAATTTCCGACTCACAGAAAGGTTGCAAAAATATCACAGTTTCCCTATATCCTTCACCTGCTTCACCTAATGTTAACACCTTACATAAATATAGTATAATTATGGAAACCACAAAATTAACTTTTTATCTTATTTTTTATTTCTTTTTAGATTTAGGGACAGGGTCATTCTGTCCCCCAGGCTGAAAGTGCAGTGGTGTGATCATAGCTCACTGCAGTCTGGAATTTCTGGGTTTAAGCAATCCTCCCCTCTCAGCCTCCTGAGTTGCTGGGACTACAGGCATGCACTACCATGCCCAACTGATTTTTAAAAATCATTTTTATTAGAGACAGTTGCACTATGTTGCTCAGGCTGATCTCATACTCATCTCAAAGCAATCCTTCCACCTCAGCCTCCCAAGTAGCCAGAATTACAGGTACAGGCCACCATATCTATCTTAAATATTAAGATGGATATAATACTATTAGCCACAGGTATTATTGGAACTTTGCCAATTGTCTCATTCTTGTTTTTATTTCTAGCCCCAGAATTCCACATTTGATTTAATTGTTACATTTCCTTGGCATTCTTCAACCTGAAACAGTTGTCCTTTGTCTTTCATAAACTTGACAGTTTCGAAAAATAATAATGTTATATTGTAGAATGTCTCTCAATTCGAATTTATTTAACATTTCTTATATCTCAGTTTAGTTCTGTATTTTTGGCAAAAATTCCGCAGAGAAAATATGCTTTTCTCAGGGGATCATAACGGCAAGTACATTATGTTAACACATTTCATTACTGGTGATGTTAATTTTAATTACTCGGTTAAAATGATAATTGCCAGGTTTCTCTAATGTAAAATTACTGTTTTTATCTTGTAATTAACAAATATCTTGTGGGAGAGACTTTAAGACTATTCAAGTATTCTATTGTTATACTTTTATCCAATGATTTTAGCATTAGTTAATTCTTGCCTTTAGTTTATGACTGTGGTGATTGCCAAATAGCAATTTTATCTTCTATCATTCTTTCAATATTATATAATATGTAATCACTATTACATATATAATTAGTTATAATTATTATCCAAGGAAGAGCTATCCCTCTCCTGCCATATAAGAGCTGCTTAGTTGTCTTGACAAAAACTAATAAAATAGACAATATTGGGCAATAATGATAAAGTAAAAAATGAGAAAGCACAAATAATATTGGGGATAAAAATGTGAAGAGTGTCAGAGATACAAAAATCATAGCACTTTATAACACCTTATGCCTGTGAATTTGAAAACAAGTTTAAAATGCTGTTGTATAAAAATATAAACAAAATATATTTATTATATATTATATATATGTTATATATTATTAAAAATAGAAACAAAATATATTTAATTTAATGACTTCAAATTAAATATATTAAAATTTATATTATAGATATTAAATACATTAAAATAAACATATTAAATTAAATAGTGTATGATATTAGGGTATGGAAGGATGGGAAAGGAATGGGGATGGTTTGAGCTATATTTAAAGTGTTCAATTTATTTTAGTGCAAAAGATATTAGAAGCAAAAAATACAATGAATTTTATTTTTCTTTTCAATTTTTCAAAGGTCTAATGTTTCCATTTTCACTTCTTGCTTTTCTGTCATATTCTTCGATATTTTTGTTCCATGGCATTTATGTCTTTTGAAATTTTCTTAAGTTACTAGTACTGTCTAAAATTATTTTTTCTCATTCTTCAAAAAATATTCTTAATCTATGTTTTGCAGCCTTTTTTCTAATTTTTTTAAATTTTTTTCTTTTTTTAACTTTTATTTTAGGTTCAAGGATACATATGCAGGCTTGTTACACAGGTAAATTAAGGTCACAGGGGTTTGTTCTACAGATTATCACATTACCTAGGTACTAAGCCTAGTACCCAATAGTGATGTGTTTTTGATCCTCTCCCTCATCCCACCATGCACCCTCCAGTAAGCCCCAGTGTCTGTCGTTCCACTCTTTGTGTCTACGTCTTCTAAGTGAAAAAATGAAGTATTTCGTTGTATGTTCCTGCATTAGTTTACTAAGGATAATGGCCTCCAGTTTCATTCATGTTTCTGCAAAGGATGTGATCTTGTTCTTTTTATTGGCTGCATAGTATTTCATGGTGTATATGTACCACATTTTCTTTATCAAGTCTACCACTGATGGGCATTTAGGTTGATTCCATGTGATTGCTATTGTGAATAGTTCTGCAACAAACATATGCATGCATGTGTCTTTATGGTAGAAAGACTTATATTCCTTTGGATATACACCCAGTAATGGGATTGCTGGGTTGAATGGTAGTCCTGTTTTTAGCTCTTTAAGGAATCACCAATCCGCTTTCCACAATGACTGAAGTAATTTGCATTCCCACCGGCAGTGTATAAGCATCCCGTTTCCTCTGCAACCTCTCCAGCATCTGTTACTTTTTCCGTTTTTAATAGTAGCCATTCTGACTGGTGTGAGATGTTATTTCACCATGGTTTTGATTTGCATTTCTCTGATGATCAGTGATATTGAGCTTTTTTCATATGCTTTTTGGTCACATGTATGTCTTCTTTTGAAAAGTGTCTGTTCATGTCCTTTGCCTACTTTTTAATGGGGTTGTTTCTTGTAAATTTAAGTTTTTTATAGATGCTGATATTAGACCTTTGTCAGATGCATAGTTTGCAAAAATTTTCCCCCATTTCGAAGGTTGCCTGTTTACTCTGTTGATAGTTTCTTTTGCTGTGCAGAAGTGCTTTAGCTTAACTAGAATCCACTTGTCAATTTTTGCTTTTGTTGCTATTGCTTTTGGCATCTTCATCTTGAAATCTTTGCGGTTCCTATATCCAGAATGGTGTTGCCTAGGTTGTCTTCCAGGGATTTTATAGTTTTGGGGCTTACATTTAGGTCTTTTATTTATCTTGAGTTGATTTTTGTATATGCATAAGGAATGGGTCCAGCTTCAATCTTCTGCCTATGGTTAGCCAGTTATCCCAGCAGCATTTATTGAATAGGGAGTCCTTTTCCAATGGCTTCTTTTTGTCAGCTTTGTTGAAGATCAGATGGTTGTAAGGTATGGCCTTATTTCTGGGTTCTCTGTTCTGCTCCGTTGGTCTGTGTGCCTTTTTGTACCAGTATCATGCTATTCTAGTTCCTGTATCTCTTTAGTACAATTTGAAGTCGGGTAACATGATGCCTCCAGCTTTGTTCTTTTTGCTTAGGCTTGCCTTGGCTATTCAGGCTCTTTTTTGGTTCTATATGAATTTTAAAATAGTTTTTTTTCTGGTTCTGTGAAGAATGTCATTGGTAGTTTGATAGGGATAGCATAGAATCTGTAAATTGCTTTCGGCAGTATGGCCATTTTAACGATATTGATTCTTCCTATCCATGAGCATGGAATGTTTTCTTCATTTGTTTTTGCCATCTCTGATTTCTTTGACTGGTGTTTTGTTATTCTCATTATAGAACTCTTTCACCTCCTTGATTAGCTGTATTCCTAGGTATTTTATTATTTTTGCGGCAATTGTAATGGGATCGCATTCCTGATTTGGCTGTCAGCTTGGCTGTTGTTGGTGTATAGGAATACTAGTGACTTTTGTAAGTTTATTTTTGTATCCTGAAACTTTGCTGAAGCTATTTATCAGCCAAAGGAGCTTTTGGGCCAAGACTGTGGGATTTTTAAAATATAGGTTCATGTCGTCTACAAACAGGGATAGTTCAACTTCCTCTTTACCTATTTGGATGCTCTTTATTTCTTTCTCTTGCCTGATTGCTCTGGCCAGGACTTCCAATACTATGTTGAATAGAAGCGGTTAGAGTGGGCATTCTTGTCTTGTGCCGGCTTTCAAGGGAAATGCTTCCAGCTTTTGCCCATTCAGTATAACGTTGGCTGTAGGTTTGTTATAGATGGCTCTTATTATTTTGAAGCATGTTCCTTTAACACCTAGTTTTTTGAGAGTGATTATCATGAAGTGATGTTGAACTTTATCAAAAGCCTATTCTGCATCTACTAAAATAATAACATGATTTTTATCTTTAATTATGCTTATGTGATGAATCACATTTATTTATTTGCATGTGTCAAACTAACCTTGCACCCCAGAGATAAAATCTACTTGGTCATAGTGGATTAGCTTTGTGGTCTGCTGCTGGATTCAGTTTGCAAGTATTTTGTTGAGGATTTTTGCATCAATATTCATCAAGGATATTGGCCTGACATTTTCTTTTTTTTTTTTTTTATTGTGTCTCTGCCAGATTTTGACATCAGGATGATGCTGGCGTCATTAAATGATTGGGGAGGAACTCCAGCTCCAGTGGTTTTTTGTGTCTCCATCTCCTTCAGTTCCACTCTGATTTTGGTTATTTCTTGTCTTCTGCTACCTTTGCAGTTGGTTTGCTCTTGATTCTCCAGTTTTTAAAATTGTGATGCTAGATTGTTAACTTCAGATCTTTCTAATTTTTTGATGTGGGTGTTTAGCGCTATAAATTTCCCTTTTAACACTGCATTGCTTGTACACTGATTGAATCTTTTCCTTTAAAAATGAGTGGCGTGGGCCAGGTGCGGTGGCTTATGCCTGTAATCCCAGCACTTTGGGAGGCCAAGATGGGCAGATTATCTGAGGTCTGGAGTTCGAGACCAAACTGACCAACATGGTGAAACCCCCATCTCTACTCTAAAAATACTAAAAAAAAAAATTAGCTGGGCATGGTGGTGGGTGCCTGTAATCCCAACTTCTCAGGGACTGAGAGAGGGGAATCGCTTGAACCCGGGAGGCGGAGGTTGCAGTGAGCCAAGATTGCGCCATTGCACTGCAAGCTGGGTGACACAGTGAGACTCCATCTCAAAAAAAAAAAAAGAGTGGTGGTGTGGGGGCTGGATATTGGTGTTTGAGTTTAATCACTTACCTACTTGTGGCTATATGAGGAGAGAACTGGGACATAGAACAGCCACAGCTCAAATCCCCCTGGGTGGAATTTCTGATCTACTACTGCATTTTAGCCTTTTCTTTAGTGCTTTGCTTTCTTTTCTGAGTAGATTATATCCAGTAGCTATAAAACTGATTGTAGCCTTTCTGTTTCCTTTATCTGCAGCTCTTCAGTCTGCCACCATTCTCTTGGGAAGCTCATCAAGTAACTGAAAATAAAAATAGCATGGGGCTTCTAGGTCTCTTCCCATGTTGGGTAGATGATGGGATCCAAGCTGGATGTTTCCTTTTCCTCCCCAGCTAATTTTTCCAAGCATATGGTTATGTGCTTAGTATTTTATCTTAGGTCAGTTTTATATCTAAATTTTTTATAAGTCTAATACATTCTGATTCTTATCAATTTGCTTTATTTTCTTCTCAAGGATACTTGTAACTTCTTTGCTTAATTTTTCATACCTGATTTCTTTCTCATTTTTGCATCTCTTTATTAGTAATTTTGTGATATTTGGAAGTATTTTAAATTGAAGTTGGCATCAGATTTTTATTCAAAATGGAAAAAGATATTAGAGTAATGCCTGCAGCATCTCTACATTCAGTCAATATGGTGTTTTTCTCTGGGAACAACAGAGAGATATTCTCAGACATGTAAAGTGTCTGGATATATTTCATTACTATATTCGTGATAAAAAAAAAATGACCCAAAGAAATATTCCACAACTCACTGAAAGTAACCAAGATAGGAAATTGGAGCATTGGCACCACGAGCTCCAAAAGAAGAAGTAGAGATCAATGGAACCTGTTAAATATGGGAGCTGTCTAAATACACATGGTGCATGATTTAAACGGTCATATTTTACCAACAAGCACCAGACGTCCTCCTAAAGTAGAAACTACTTTTGTTTAGAACAATGCTTTGATAAGCAGTTTCAGATGGAAAGTAAAGACAATTATAAAACATATCTTTTTTGACAATTTACTCAGTGTTTTATTTTGTTTTTGTTTTTATTTTGAGATGGAGTCTCACTCTGTCACCCAGGCTGCTGGAGTGCAGTGGTGTGATCTTGGCTCACTGCAGCCTCTGCCTCCCTCGTTCAAGTGATTCTCATCCTCCTAAGCAGCTGGGACTACAGGTGCACGCCACCACACCTGGCTAATTTTTTTTTTTTTTTTTTTTTTTGAGATGGAGTCTCACTGTGTCGCTCAGGCTGGAGTACAATGGCATGATCTCAGCTCACTGCAAGCTCAGCCTCCCAGGTTCACACCATTCTCCTGCCTCAGCCTCTTGAGTCGCTGGGACTACAGGTGCCCGCCACTACCCCTGGCTAATTTTTTATATTTTTAGTAGAGATGGGGTTTCACCGTGTTAGCCAGGATGGTCTCGATCTCCTAACCTCGTGATCTGCCCACCTTGGCCTCCCAAAGTGCTGGGATTACAGGAGTGGGTCACCGCACCCGCAGCTAATTTTTATATTTTTAATAGAGGTGGGGTTTCACCACATTCGTCAGGCTGGTCTCGAACTCCTGACCTCGTGATCTGCCCTCCCCAGCCTCCCAAAGTGCTGGGATTACAGGCATGAGCCTCTATGCCTGGCCTACTCAGTGTTTCTCTACTTCCGTTTTCTCACTTGTAAAATGGGGTTAATAGTACCTACCTCATAGGTTGTGAAAGCCCTAAGTGAACAAATAGCTAGTGCTTGATGATGGCTAGCAATTGTTATTTATCAGTGAGTAGAAATTTAAGTATGAAGATTGGAGCAGAGCAGTAGGAGGGAAGGGAAGGGAAGAAAAAAGGCTGAGCACCTCATTGAGAAGCTGGAGCTGAGCTGGTAGAACTGAAACGTCACAAGAACATGTATTTAAGCGCGTGGTTTTAGCTCTCCACTATGACACTGAAATGGACCCAACACTACCTCCCACCTCCCCACCACTACCTTTCAATTTTACACTCCCAAGACTTCAGGAAACATGACACCTACTCCTCCCTCTGTGAGTGGCACTTTGAAGGATGGCTGAATTAAGGAGAAGCAGTCTTTTTTACGTCTGGGAAACACTGGGACAGAAATGTAAAATGAATTTTGAAAATTCAGCAGAAGACATGACTCAGAGCCATGGGTAACTTGGATGAATGTACACTGCTGAAGATTTTTGAAAATCTTGGTAAAACTATAGAGTTTCTATAGATTAGACTTTGAGGAGATTCTAACAAGATCTTAAAGGACAATGATAACCCCATTGACATCTGGTATTGCAGCTTGTTAATACAAATGACAAAAATAATTACTTATAAGAAATAAGCATATGGATTTAAAAGCTTTGATTATTTTAACAAAAACAACAGACTTAGAAGACGTAAAAACATACTACACATATCATCCTACACAGTATATAGATGATAGTTCATGCTTCACATTAATAGAGAAATACAAGTTTAATCCTGCAAGACAACACATCAGACTGAGGATTGCTTGAGCCCAGGAGTTTGAGACCAGCCTAGGCAGCATAGCAAGACCCCCATCTCTACAAAAAAAAATTAAAATTAAATTTAAATTTAAATTTAACTGGGTGTGGTGGCACACGCCTGTAGCCCCACTACTTGGGTGGCTGTGGTGGGAGGGTCACTTGAGCCTGGGAGGTTGAGGCTGCAGTTAGGCATGAGTGCACCACTGCACTCCAGTTTGGGTGACAGAGCGAGATCCTGTCACACACACACACACACACACACACACACATACACAGAGAGAGACATCAGACTGGTCCACTATCTTAATGACATATTTTTGAAAAGATTTGGGTTGGTGAAAGGATCAGGAACCCTAGATGACTCAATGACCACAGGCATGCTGGCACATGTGGGTAAATCTCAGAAAGTACATGCCTACAGGTGACTGGAAGTTTTTGAGCATTCAGCATTCTGGGGCATGTCAGGATATTTCCTTCAAAGTAAAGAACAGACTGCTGCCACTGTCATCCCCTATTCATAAAAAGAGCCAAAATACTTGATGGGCATCTTTAGGTATTAGATATGTGCTACCCTAACTCATTAACTGGATGATCTGAAAAGTTGCTCACTTGGTATAGACCACCTAACAAGAGAAGACTCTGTGGCTGTTCCATGGGGCAGGGTGCATAGATATTCCAAGTGGGTGCTTTTCTGAGGAACCTAACTGACGCAGTCATTATAATAAAACCCTGTGGTAGACTAAACCAGAAATCAGGGTTTGTTACTGTTCTAGGATGATAAGAGAAAATATCAGCGATATAGCAGGAGAAAAATCTAAGAGTTTGAAATCTGTTGCTTCTGGGGAGCAACACAGGAAGGAACAGCTATTTCTCTTTACTGTTGACTTTTTAACTATGCACTCATATTTTTGTGATACAGGCTTTTAAATAATTTGAAAATTGATCATTTTTATTAGTAAATTAATCAGCCGAAACATCTTATTCTTAAAAATAATTTTATCTTTTTAAAAATCTAAATGTTCAATACGAAAGTTTGACAGGAGAAATTTAAATTTATTTTTTCCTTTAATGTACACATTTAATCAGGCTTTCATTTTTCTAATGATGACATTACTGAAACACACTTCTAGGTAATACATGCTTCCTACGCCATTTCTGTTCCTCCAGCAGAATCAAGGAAATAATGTGTTCACTAAGTTAAAACTGATTCTATCAAAGAAAACGTGCATGTCCTCCATTGAACTCTATGTGGTATGCTTAATGTGGACAGGAGTTGCAATGTTGCTATTTGAAAGAATTATGAAACGTTGTTTAGAACTTAATAAGATAAAAACAAAAATTTTGTACTTTATTACATATTAATTATATATTTAGATATTTAATATGACATATTTTGCACTTTACATGTTTCAGTACTAAAGGTTTAGACACATCTTATGTTACACATTTTATACTTTGTTACCTATTTAGATATTCTTGCAAAGGAGAATCACAAGTTAATGGTTTGGTGAGTTTCTTAAAACCGAAATCTGTCCTTTGGATTGCATAATCTGTAATCAATACTGGCATCATTGCTACTCCTAGTCAGCTGAGTGATGGACAGCTAATGACTGGTTTTCCAATAACACCAACCTCAAATTCCTCTTTAGATAGAGTTTTGGCTAGAGTTCAGAAACATCTTGACTTCTTGTGCTGTTTTTGCTTTAATGCAGTGGAGAGCTTTGAAATAACTTTAGAGCTTTAAAGCCACACTGTTTTTGGTCTGGTGAAGTTTCTATATCTTGAGTATTTGACCTCTCAGGTAAATTTTAATATGATGTGACCTCTCAGGTAAGGCATTAGTTATTCAAAACAAATACGTTTTTTAAAAAAGAATAGGAGACTTTCCTTGGAGTTGGGAAAAAAAGAAAGAACAAAAATTTCTCAATCTACAGGGTCACCTTGACTAGCACCCTGCTTAAGTTGTGCACTGTCCAACTCCAGAGAGTGCTAGTCACAAAAACTGTGAGAATGGAGCTCCAGAAATGTGCATCACAGTGGCCTTGGAGTCTCCAACAAAGACAATGGACTCCCAGATCACAAGGTGTATCCTGCTATTCAGCAGGCAAAGGTATTTCAACACTTAAACATAGTATAATTCTAATCTCCTTTTCAGGCTCACTTTTAAAAATGTATTATCTCCTGAAAAGCACAACCAAGGGAATAGAAATCATCAGAATTCTGTCACTAATATTTCTGTTAGAATTACATTAATTTTCAGATAATTGACATCTTTATTACATTTTCAGTCACCTGTCTAAGATCCACACATAATTCACTTTTCTTTTTTTTTTTTTTTTTTTAAGTTTCCTTTAAATGTTGTAATTTTCTTCTTTTGACTTCCTCACAACTTTTGCCCCGTCTCTGGTTAGCTTTTGTTTTTGGTTCTTGTTATGACCAGGATCCTTTTTGAGATATGTAAATCTTCAGCTTTTGGATATATTACACTCTTCTGAACTCTCCAAAACTCATGCTGTTTACCCGTTCTTAACTTTATCCCTTGATTCTCTACTTCTGAACCCTGAATATCTACTGCTTTCTCAGTACCTAGAGGGAATCCATACATCAAAATAAAACCTTTGATATTTTATTATTTCTTGTGTTCCAACCAGAGCAAATGATTAACATTGTGTTTGAAGTTGCTGATGCTATTCTGAAAAATTCTGGTCCAAGACTTCTCTTGCTATTTTACTCAATTATTGATATTAAAGGCACAGTTCATGATACATGGCAAATCAGTACCATTTTCCTCCAAATGAGACATCCAACTTGTTAAAGAACCCTGAAACAAATTTTTCACTGGATTTTCAGTTTGAATAATGTAATTGCATTCAACTTGAGTTCCTTTAAGTGTATCCTGCTATGAGTACTTCCAGTGTGCCTTCCTCTACGGGCACAATTATGTCTCAGTGAACAGCAGGCAGAAAGTACATCAAAGAGAAGGACTATTTTAACAGTTCAACACAGTGAATTGTCAAGAAATCTTAGTTTTGCAACAGCTAACTGGGACAATAGCATTTGTCTATAACTATGTATAAGAATCTGAAAGTTAATATTTCCTACATGAGAAAATATTTGCAACTTCAAAAATCCTTGTAGCCTTAATGTTGGGCATGGTAAAAAAGTAAATTAAGAAGCGGGAGAATCGGCAGGGCACGGTGGCTCATGCCTGTAATCCCAACACTTTGGGAGGCCGAGGCAGGTGGATCACCTGATGTCAGGAGTTCAAGACCAGCCTTACCAACCTGGTGAAACTCCATCTCTATTAAAAATACAAAAATTAGCTGGGTGTGGTGGTGGGTGCCTGTAATCCTAGCTACTCAGGAGGCTGAGGCAGGAGAATCACTTGAACCTGGGAGGCGGATGTTACAGTGAGCCGAGATCGCGCCATTGCACTCCAGCCTGGGCGACAAGAGCGAAACTCCATTTCAAAAAAACAAAACCAAACAAAAAAAGAAGCAGGAGAATCCTCCAAAATTAAATTTGAAGGAAACCTTTGAGGCCACCTGTCTCCATTCCTCCAAAAGAGAGAATGTGATGCACAGATGCCTTTTTAAATATGAGAGCAAGTCAATACTGCAGACAAAAGCCAGTCCACAGATATCAACTAGAACTTAGCTACATAATATAACACGTGATCCTGTAACTTTATTAACTACTGTTGCTTCATGAAATGTACTTCAAACCAACAGTCTACAGCATAGGAAGTTAAATGCCGTAGAGGTGTATTTTTCCTACCAAGCTCATCCATGATTAAGGGCAAAGGGAAATGTTCTCATGCGGTACTCCTCTACTATTTCAGAATTAAAAAGCCACTTTGGACTCTCTGCCAGTGGCTTCTCCACGTGGTGTAGCTCCTGGAAAATTTACTTGACACACATTTGAATATTGACATGATTACCTGAAGGTAATAAAAGTTAAATTTTAAAAAGTAAATCACAACATGTCACGTCTCTGTATTAGTTTGCTAGGATTGCCATGAAAAAGTACCACAGGCTAGGTAGAGACATTTATTTTTCATAGTTCTGGAGGCTGGAAGTCCAAGATCAAAATGTGAGCAGGGTTAGTTTCTTCTCAGGGCCTGCACTTCTGTGTCTCCATATAGTCTTCCCTTCTGTGTCCGCACCCTCATTTCCTTTTCTTATAAGGATACCAGTCTTTGGATTAAGGCCCAGTCATTACTGCATTTTATCTTAATGAACTCTTTAAAGGCACTATCTCCAAACAGGTATATTCTGAGATACCAGGGATTAGGGCTTTGGCATGAATTTTGCAGGGAACACAATTCAGTCCACAACGGTTCACTACTCGAAAACTTTCCCTGACTAGTTTTGAAAACTCTTCCTTTGTAGCTCTCCCTCTTGCTCACTAATCTCCAGTTGAATAGGCTTCTGCTCAATTACTAAAATGTGCTGAGACCTTTTCTGCAAGAGCTTTGCAAACACTACATCATCTTCCTGGAATGCTGTCTCCTCAGCTTTGCCTTACTAATTTCTTACTGTTCTTGGGGGTCTCACCTTAAATATTTCTTCTCCAAAAGGTAGGATATCAAATTAGGCATAAAATATGATGATAGAAATATATCCATATATGTAAATAACTGTAATTACTGCAAAACAGACTAAATGATCCAGGAAAGTAGACAATATTTTCAGATTAGCTAAAAAGATCAAATTCCAGCTCTGTGTTATGTATAAGAAACATAAGTCTGAAAATGAAAACACAAACATAACCTATGCAAATTATAATCAAAAGAAAACTGAAGTGTCTCTATTAATTATCACACTAGACAGTTTAAACACAAAGAGGAAAAACCAATTGTTATGAGTGATAAATTCTATATCAAAATTGTGACCTTCCATTTCCCAAACTTCACCAATAGGAAAGTAAAATGACAAGCCACAAAATGGGAAAAGATGTTTTCAGAACTACAACTGGAAGAGAATGAAAATCTGTAATATATAAATAACTTTTTCAAATTAATGACAATGAGAAAAAACAGCCCACTAGAAAATGGGGATATCATTTCAACAAATAATTCACAAAAGACAAAACTTACGAAAAGATGCTTATTATCATTAGTAATCAAGGAAATGTATTTTAAGTCACAGATGCCATTTCACATCTTCAGATTAGCAAAAAGGAAAAATGTTAACATTTTCAAGTCTTGCAAAGATGTAGGGTACCTAGAACTCTTCTAAAAAGCAAATTGGAGTATAAATTGATATGACTTTGGAAAACCACTTGGCATTATTTATTCAAGTAGAAAGTAGATATACACTTAACATGACTCAGCCTTTCACTCCTAGGTTTATAATCTGGACTGGGGGGGCAATGAGCTGTGCCCCGAGGGCCCAATCTAGCCCAAGTCTTGTTATATTGCAACATATACATGTCCATTTGTTTATGTAGTGTCTACGGCTGCTTTCACAGTATACAGGCAGAGTCAAATAGTTACAACAGAGACCATATGGCTCTCAAGCGAAAAATATTTACTATTTGGCCTGTAACAGAAAAAGTTTGCCAACCTTTGGTCTAGAGAAATTCTTGCAATTGTCCACCAGAAGACATTTACAAAAATGTTTATGGCAACACTGTTTTTAACTGCAAGAAACTGGAAGCAACCCAAATGTCCATCAATAGTAAATTATTACACAGAATAAAAATATGAGTTAACTAGAGTTTCACATAACAAAATGATGCATCTCAGAAGCATAATGTTGAACAATAGAAATAAGTCTGAGAAAAATTACAGTATGGTTCCATTTACATAAAATTTATTATAGCACCTTATTATTTAGGTGCACAAACATGTGGTAGTATTATATGTAGAAGGAAGACAATGATAAATTCAAAATTCAAGATAATGGCTATGTCTGAGTGGGAATATAAAGGGAAGAGATTGTGAAAGGGTAGTGGCAGGTTTTTGAAGTTAAGGTAAGTAATGCTTTCCTCCTTAAACTTGGTGGTGGTTTCCAGGTGCTCATTATATTATTTTTCTTTATATCCTATTGTTATAAACAGAATTGTATCCTCACAAAATTCGTATGTTGAAGCCCCAACCCCAGTGTCATTCTATTTGGAGATAAGGCCTTTATGGAGGTAATTAAGGTTAAATGAAGTCATAATCAGGGGGCCCTAATCCCGTAGGACTGGTGTCCTTATAAGAAGATGAGGGGACATCAAAGAGTGTGTTTTCTCTCTCGCGCTCTCTCTCTCTCTCTCTCTCTTTCTCTGCACAGGCACAGAGGAAAAGCCAAGTGAGTGCACAATGAGGAGTTAGCTGTCTACAAGTCAGAAAGAAAGTGCTTGCCAGATATAGAATTTGCAGGAACTTTGATCACGGACTTCTATCCTCCAGAACTGAGAAAAATAAATGTCTGTTGTTTAAGCCAGCCAGTCTGTGGTATTTGTTATGGTAGCCTGAGCAGACTAACATAAACGTGAACATGTTTATAAATGTTTTATGTATTCAATATTTTTATTAAATATTATGGTAGTAGTAAGACCTCTTGAGGGGATATTTAAGCTGAGTTCTGAAGAATAAGTAAAGGTATTATATCGAGTACAATATTTGTATCTCTCAAGTGATTGAATGTATTGGCACTAATCTTATCCGGTGTCAGTTTTGGTATTCTGTGTCTTTAAAGGACTTATTTAAATTATCCAATTTACTGACATGTTCATACTATTTCCTTTTGATCCTTTTAATGTCTATAGGATCTGTAGTCATGTCTCTCTTTCATTCTTGATATTGATAATTTATGTTTTCTTTTCTTTTCTTTATGAGTCTATTTAGAAATTTATTGGGCTTTGATCCTTTCAAAGAACCAACTTTTGGTTTCACTGATTTTCTATTGTTTATTCATTTTCCATTTAATTAAAAATTCTATTATTATCATCTTTATTATTTCACTTTTTATGCTTATTTTGGATTTTACTTTTCTTTTGAAACTTCATTAAGTGCAAATTTAGATTACTGATTTTAACCTTCTTTCTTTTCCAATATAAACATTTAGAGATAAAAACTTTCTAAGGACTGCTTTTTGCACATCTCACAAAATTTGATGTTTTCAATTTCATATGAAATATTTTGCAATTTCCCTTGGATTTCTTCCTTGACCCATTGATTACTTGGAGTATGTTACCTAACTCCCAAATATTTAAAGACTTTTCAGATACCTGTTTTTTTTTCTGTTCTAATTTAATTCTGTTGTGGTTAAAGAACATATCTTGTATGATGTCAGTCTTTTAATGTATTCAGACTTGTTTCATAGTCCAGCATATAGTCTACCTTGTTACACATTCCATGTACACTTGAAAGTAAAATGCACAGTTGACCCTTGAATAATTCAGGGGTTAGGGGCACCGATCCCTCACACAGTTGAAAACCTGTGTATAACTTTTGACTTTCCAAAAACTTAACTACCGATAGTCAACTGTTGATCAGAAGCCTTATCAATAAAATAGTCAACTTACACATATTTTGTATGTTATGTATATTGTACACTGTATTCTTACAATAAAGCATGCTAGTGGAAAGAAAATGTTATTAAGACAATCATAAAGAAGAGAAAACATATTTACTATTCATGAAGTGGAAGTGGATCATTGTAAAGGTCTTTATCCTCATTGACTTCATGTTGAGTAAGCTGAGGAGGAAGAAGAGGAGGGGTTAGTCTTGCTGTCTCAGAGGTCAAAGGGGAGACAGAAGAGGCAGGCACACTCAGTGTAACTCTTCTTAAAAAAAAAACCCGTGTATAAGTGAACTAAGTAGTTTAAACCCCTGTTGTTCGAGGGTCAATTGTATTCTTCAATTGTTGAGTGTAGTGTTCTTTAAATGCCAATTAGGTTAAGTTGGTTGATAGTATCATTCAAATCTTTTATATCCTTCCAAATTTTTTTGTCTACTTACATTGGAGACCAAAATAATGAGGGTCGTGACCAACTCAGTATACCACCGGAGGCTATATGAGCAAACAGCAAACTATTCTCATGAATGCAGGTTGTTGACAAGCTGCGTCTGTCACGCAGAAGGAATGCTGAGGGCCGTTACCCTCCGGGGTCAGTGTTTCTTGTGATTATCTACAGGCACAACTGAAGCTTGTTAGCAATCATGTGAACTTGTGATCAATCAAGCAACTGACAGATCCTTACCTCCTCCTCCCTGCTCTTTCTACCCAACAAATAGGAAGGGCTGTAGAAGCTCAGGGCTGCCTTTGCTCACCAGAAACAAGGAGCCCCCAACCCCTTTTTAAAAACAAATCCTTGTTTCTTTGTCCCCCTTCACTCAGTCCTGTAGTAAAATTCACATACTTAAGCTTTTATGAAAAGGTTATTCAATTACCATCAGTAATTTTGAATTTGTCAATGATGTAAGTTTTTTTCTTGTGCATTTTAAAGTTCCATTAAGTATATATACATCCACTATTGTTATATCAACAAATTTTTTTCTCTGATTTTGCTCCATACTTACTCATCAGGGAATGGTTAATTTTTTTTTTTTTTTTTTGAAATGGAGTCTTGCTCTGTCGCCCAGGATGGAATGCAGTGGTGCAATCTCAGCTCACTGCAAGCTCTGCCTTCTGGGTTCACGCCATTCTCCCGCCTCAGCCTCCCGAGTAGCTGGGACTACAGGCGCCCGCCACCACGCCCAGCTAATTTTTTTGTATTTTTAGTAGAGACAGGGTTTCACCGCATTAGCCAGGATGGTCTCAATCTCCTGCCCTCATGATCTGCCCACCTTGGCCTCCCAAAGTGCTGGGATTACAGGCATGAGCCACTGTGCCCGGCCAGGTAATGATTAATTTTTTAAAGAAATTGTATAAACAGTAATTTCTCAATGTAAAGAATTATTTTTTATAATACAGAGCAAAACAGTAAAGCCTCTCTACCTTCAACTCCTCACACTCCTCCACTTATCCATCTCACATCTAAAGCTATTAACATTTTGATGAAAAAATCCAGGCTTAAAAAAGCTTTCTTAAGCTCCCACCTTCAAGCCATAGTTTTAACCCAGGGAAAGTTTGAGACTGAGCTGTGTGTCTTGGTCAGATGTTCAAAGTGATCATTTTCTATGCCCTCCACCATGAATCAGATTGTAAAGGGGAGCTGTGTAGTAGTTAAGGTCAGAGAAAAGAAACTAGAGAATTCCTCAATCTTGTGGAGACTGGTTTTCAGGACATGCTTTAGCTGTTGGTGATGTGCAGGAATATCCCGGCTGACTAAACTAACACAGGAACAGAGAACCAAACACTGCTTGTTCTTACTTGTAAGTGGGAGCTGAACAATGAGAACACATGGACATGGGGAGGGGAACAACACACACTGGGGCCTGTAGGGCAGTGGAGTCAGGGGAGGGAGAGCATTAGGAAAAATAGCTAATGCATGCTGGGTTTAACACCTAGGTGATGGGTTGATAGGTGGAGCAAACCACCATGGCACACATTTACCTATGTAACAAACCTGCACATCCTGCACACACACCCTGGAACTTAAAATAAAAATTAATAATAATAATAAAAGAAATATGCTGGCTGACATATGTGACAGGCATATGTGCATGAGTTTTTAAAATTAAAAACCACTTTGTATCATTCTATTATATTCTAGATTTGGGTACTCTATCAATGGAATCAGTATGTCTCCAATACTTAAGAAGTAGACGGGTACTCATAAATTTAAGGGATCAGGGGACTCTTTCGTGAGTATTCTGTTCTCTAAATACCTCTTTTTAAAAATTCTGTGTCTGCTATTTTCCTCTCCACATTTTGACTAAGAAAAGTCCTTACGTGAAAGTTAACTATCAGTAAAAGTTCTTAAATGGCCATAAAGTCACTTACCACTTGCACGCTCTAGTTCTATTGCTAAAGTTTGTTTTCCCTTTCCCTTAGCAAAACAAGTGATGTGGAATATTTCTCACATGAAGCTGTATCAATAGTCCAGGACATGAAAAATAACATAGAATTTTACTTTGCACTCCCAAAGATTGAGTGCTAGCTAACTAATTTCACCATTTATTTCAGGATGAACTTTCAAGGTGAAGATAGCAAAATCTGGTGCTCTGAATCTGACCCATTTCCTCTAGGGGAGAGATATGAAAGAATGATCCGATCTTATAGTAATAGGACTCAGATATTTATGTTCTAAAACGTACATAATCTTCATTGTGGAATATAATGGCTCAGTAGGAATAGGTTTATCTTTTGAATCTATTTTCAATTTTATGAGGCAAACTTTAATGTGATGTTTCCTAAAGTTGCTGCCCTCTCAAGTTTCTAAGGATAGCTCCTCATTCTCATGTGCCAGAATTGGATAAAAGTCAATCATTTCTGTGTATCCATGGAGTTCATTTATTATACATTTCAATGTATAAATAATAATAAGTAATATGTTTGTATAGTACTTGAAGGCTTACAAGACAGTGACATTAAATATTTCACTTGTTGTGTCTCACTGACTCAAACATTTTACATTTTAGCATCTCTGAAATCAGGATACATCTTACAGTTGATGGTGTTATAGTTTAACTGGCAGTGTTTTTTTTCCTTTGTTGTACATAAAATAATGCGTGTCTTATAATCAATCATATGCGAGAGTCTATGAAGCAGAGTAATTCTGACCAAAATTTTCAATTTGATGTGATAATTTTACTGATAAAAGAATTGAGGCTAAAAGAGGTAACATGTTTTTCACAAAGATAACATAGGACGTAGTGGATCTTGAATTTGAAATCTGACTCTTAAATCCATTTGTTACTACAATGGTATTCATCCAGGGTGGTCAGATGGTGCAGAAAGAATATTGGCATCAAAGAATGGTGTAGACAACAAACTGTAAATGAACAATAGAATATGAATCATCTACTTCACATTTTTACCCAGAAATCTTTGCAGATCTTCCCCTGCATCATCTGCCTCAACATACCCACTCAGATATTCATCCACAAATATCTTGTTTCATAATTTCCAGTCTTCCCACTTCTGTTCTAAAAGCCACAACACTAAATGTTTACTGAGATTTAGTATATTAAATTGTCCTCCACCTTGTAACTAACACATATCCCATGCATCACACCCCAACATTGGACATAACTTTCCCTGGCATTATTTGGATTATATCATTCACATCCTAGAAACTCAATCGAGCTTCCAGTCCTCCTTTTTAATGTTCTGTGGGTGCTGAATTTGTAGGAACAAACCTTGAGTGTACTTATAAGACAAAAACAATCAAATTTTATAAACAAACAAATAATCAATACAGTCAGTGTAGTGTTTTTGTTTTTGTTTTTGTGTTGAGATGAAGTCTCACTTTGTTGCCCAAGCTGGAGTACAGTGGTGTGTTCTCGGCTCACTGCAGCCTCCATCTCCAGGGTTCAAGCAATTCTCCTCCCTCAGCCTCCTGCCTCACTAGCTGGGGTTGCAGAGGCATGCCACCACTCTTAGCTAATGTTTGTATTTTTAGTAGAGACAGGGTCTCCCCATATTGACCAGGCTGGTCTCGAACTCCTGACCTCAAATGATCCGCCTGCCTTGGCCTCCTAAAGTGCTGGGATTACAGGTGTGAGCCACCGCTACCGGCCCCAGTGCAGTGTTTTTTGACATGTTAAAACCCAACTAAGATCAATGGAGAGTTCAAAATGATCAGTGACCTATAGAACAATCATAACACCTTGAAGTAGATGCCTAAAAATGATTTGTTGATGATTAAACTTTTGTTTATAAGGCAAACATGGCTTCCTCAGAATTGGAATCTAAGATTGGACCTTACCAGAATATCCACAGCACAAAGAAGTTTATTGAGATACACGTTAGAGGAAGATGTATTTTATGATCTCAAAACCATCTTACTAACTTTTGGAAGGATGCCGATGTTGAATAAAGACTAATCAAATTCCATGAAAATCAATAGTACTTACTTCCTGCTAGCAAGAGCTTAATATGGCAGCAACTGTCTTTTCTCTGTGTGTCTTTAACACAGTGCCAGACCCATGGTCCTGGACAGAGCATTAAGATTCAGCAGCTATGATTTGTGTTATGATCTTGCTTTAAACATCAAGTCATTTAGCATCAAAATATTTTTAAATAACAGCATATTTTTAATTATGGGAAGAATTTTGCTCTTGTTTTTAAAAAGTAAACCTCCAATGTAAGAAAGCAATTTACTTTCTTGGTTAAATAAATAAAAATTCCTTGAATAAACTTCCTGCATTTGCGTACAGTCAATGTTGGATGAAACTTTTCCCAGTATTTTGCTATAAGTTCAAGTTGCTTAGTTGTCTAAAACAAAATGTGACAAACAGATCAGCTAGATGTCAAAAGATGCATTCTAGGTTTGGATCTGCTTTTATTTAATACCAGCTTCTGGGTCTAGAAGTCCCCGTCTTCCAGTCTCCTGGGGTCACTCTTTCCTTTAATATCTGAAATAAAATGGCACCAGTCTATCTGATATGCACAGCAGGAAGTTCAAGCCTTCCCTAAGATTTTAGGGCATTCCTAGAGGGACCTTACCAGTTCATGCACACCTCCCATTCTGGATTTATGCTCCTTCTGGATTCTCAATCACTGTACTTATTGGTCAATACCTGGGCTGCTGTCCTCTCTCTGAACTTCCTTACCCCATACCCGACCCCACCTCTCTTCCCTCCTTTTCTCAAAGGACCACTAACCACAGCTGTTCTGTGTAGCAGACATTTTATTGAAGGCTTAGGCTAACAGAAGTGAATTACATACAGAGAGGTTAGAATTGGCAACCACATAAAATTGAGAATTAGATATCACTGTGCTAAGATCTGAAGGTCATCTCTACTGCAGATCATTTTCTGTGGGTCCTTCCCTCCAAACTTCACTTGCTTCCATCTTCCTGGATCCTCTCCCTCAGCCATGACACGTCTTTTCCATCCCTCCCTTTCTGCCTCCCACTTCCACTGTCAGATTAGATTCTCCCAAAAACTCTTTTTATCCAGAGGAAAAAATTTCAGTTACTTTGAAAAGCAACATAATTAACTTCATTGGCCTTGATCTTAACTCTTCAGGCCATGCCCTACCTACTTTTAGTGCCAAATAGGTTATTTGCCATACAGAATCAAAAATTTTACCCTAAGAGGAATTTGGACTTTCCACCAGGTCTGACAGCTTAAACTGAAAATAAAAAGCAAAATAAACAAATAAGTAGGTTTACAAGAACATTTTTCTCATTTCCACTAGTGTTGTCATTAAGGAGTATATTTAATACAGATCATTTTAGAGAAAGGGCCAAAACTCCATTCTTCTGAAAGTTTTTTTTTTTTTTTGCATGAATACTATTTGGAGAAACAGAAATGTTATCAAAACTTTGTATATCTTCATTTACCTGTGTAACAAATCTGCACATCCTGCACATGTACCCTGGACCTTAAAACAAGAAGAAAATTTTTTTAAAACCCTAAAAATCTGTGTATTTCTTATAGCCCTGTGTTATCATGTCTATAATTCATTTAAAAATACTTTAGTACAGACAGCATGATATAAATAAATGTGTGTATTAATTTTAATCTACACCTTCAGGGCTGCTACTTATCCTAATTAGAAATTTATACAGAGAGAGAGAGAGATCAGCTAGCATTTAATCAGAAAGGCCACAGTTACCCAGGGGCTACACATGTTTATCTTCAACCAAAACTAGAAACTTTGCTAATTTACATATTGAATATTGAAATAACTTTGTGTTTATGAAATTGCTGACTTGATAATTAGCGTAAAGAATGCTAGAAATGGTTAGATTAGTTAAACAAGCGGCACTGGAGATATGTGGATTGAGTAAATTACTTTAGATATATAGGCCACAATTGCATGCACCTGCAAGCCTTTGAGATGGCACCAAGGACACAACTCCAGTACCAATTTTAAAGGCTAATGGTTGACTGTTGCCAATTACTAGGTAAACTAAATTCTATCTATTTATTTATTTATTTATTATTATTATACTTTAAGTTCTAGGGTACATGTGCATAACGTGCAGGTTTGTTACATATGTATACTTTTGTACTGTTGCTATACTTGCTTCCAGTGAACCCTCCATTCAAGATGTTTGCAGATGGCACAAAAGAACCAAGAACTAGGCCTTTCTGGAACTCACAGAATGAATTGTGTGATGATTTATGCACCTGTTTGCTAAAAATGTTTGTCTAATAAATGTATACATGTAACAGAATTTGTTCTTAGACCTTGATTTCTTTAAAAACATATCCAGGGCCGGGTGCAGTGGCTCACGCCTATAATCCCAGCACTTTGGGAGGCTGAGGTGGGCAGATCACAAGGACAGGAGTTCGAGATCAGCCTGGCCAATATGGTGAAACCCCATCTCTACTAAAAATTCAAAAATTAGCTTGTCGTGGTGGTGGGTGTCTGTAGTCCACGCTACTCAAGAGGCTGAGGCAGGAGAATTGCTTGAACCTGGGAGGTAGAGGAGGCTGTATTAAGCCAAGATCATGCCACTGCACTGCAGCCTGGGTGACAGAGTGAGACTCCGTCTCAAGAAAAAAAAAAAAATCCAGTTGGGCAGAGTGGCTAATGCCCACAATCCTAGCATTTTGGGAAGCCGAGGAAGGAGGATTGCTTCAGGCCAGAAGTTCAATACCAACCTGGTCAGCATAGCGAGACCCCGTCTCTAAAAATCAAACAAAATAAAATAAAATAAAACAGATCATGGAGGATTAGCTAAAGCTCTGTAGGAGCTTTGATTTCAGTGAATACTAATATCTACCAAAAAGAACCTAATAGTTGCACATGACTAAACTGATTCAGATGAGTTCCAAACTCTCTTGTAGCCAGAGCTCGACTGTGGTAGGGTCACCATGTGCTCCTGCAGCACATTGTACAGGGTTAGACATAGGCATGCTTAATAAATGTAGAATGAATGAATAACTGGGGCATACCATATATCCAACTAGGTTACTGAGGAGATAAGAATGAAGAAGAAGATGCGTTGTTCTTGTTCATTTCATCATTTTGGTGTGTCATGTAGAAATTTGGATATGGACACAATAGAAGTGAAATCAGCCAGGCTGACTATATCAGGACAGGGCCTCTCAGAGGAGTACCTGAATTATACACTCTTGTCAGCATGCAGGGGTGATCAGGCCCAAGAAACTATTTTGCAAAACTAAAGCGTTTGAAAACTCAGGTAGGCACCAGAAGTGTCAATTTGTTGCTTTATTTTTATTTATTTATTTATTTATTTATTTATTTATTTATTTATTTATTATTATTATACTTTAAGTTGTAGGGTACATGTGCATAACATGCAGGTTTGTTACATATGTATACTTGTGCCATGTTGGTCTGCTGCACCCATCAACTCGTCATTTACATCAGGTATAACTCCCAATGCAATCCCTCCCCCCTCCCCCCTTCCCATGATAGGCCCCGGTGTGTGATGTTCCCCTTCCTGAGTCCAAGTGATCTCATTGTTCAGTTCCCACCTATGAGTGAGAACATGCGGTGTTTGGTTTTCTGTTCTTGTGATAGTTTGCTAAGAATGATGGTTTCCAGCTGCATCCATGTCCCTACAAAGGACGCAAACTCATCCTTTTTTATGGCTGCATAGTATTCCATGGTGTATATGTGCCACATTTTCTTAATCCAATCTGTCACTGATGGACATTTGGGTTGATTCCAAGTCTTTGCTATTGTGAATAGTGCTGCAATAAACATACATGTGCATGTGTCTTTATAGCAGCATAATTTATAATCCTTTGGGTATATACCCAGTAATGGGATGGCTGGGTCATATGGTACATCTAGTTCTAGATCCTTGAGGAATCGCCATACTGTTTTCCATAATGGTTGAACTAGTTTACAATCCCACCAACAGTGTAAAAGTGTTCCTATTTCTCCACATCCTCTCCAGCACCTGTTGTTTCCTGACTTTTGAATGATTGCCATTCTAACTGGTGTGAGATGGTATCTCATTGTGGTTTTGATTTGCATTTCTCTGATGGCCAGTGATGATGAGCATTTTTTCATGTGTCTGTTGGCTGTATGAATGTCTTCCCTTGAGAAATGTCTGTTCATATCCTTTGCCCACTTTTGGATGGGGTTGTTTGTTTTTTTCTTGTAAATTTGTTTGAGTTCTTTGTAGGTTCTGGATATTAGCCCTTTGTCAGATGAGTAGATTGCAAAAATTTTCTCCCATTCTGTAGGTTGCCTGTTCACTCTGATGGTAGTTTCTTTTGCTGTGCAGAAGCTCTTTAGTTTAATTAGATCCCATTTGTCAATTTTAGCTTTTGCTGCCGTTGCTTTTGGTGTTTTAGACATGAAGTCTTTGCCCATGCCTATGTCCTGAATGGTACTTCCTAGGTTTTCCTCTAGGATTTTTATGCTATTAGGTCTAACATTTAAGTCTCTAATCCATCTTGAATTAATTTTCGTATAAGGAGTAAGGAAAGGATCCAGTTTCAGCTTTCTACTTATGGCTAGCCAATTTTCCCAGCACCATTTATTAAATAGGGAATCCTTTCCCCATTTCTTGTTTCTCTCAGGTTTGTCAAAGATCAGATGGCTGTAGATGTGTGGTATTATTTCTGAGGACTCTGTTCTGTTCCATTGGTCTATATCTCTGTTTTGGTACCAGTACCATGCTGTTTTGGTTACTGTAGCCTTGTAGTATAGTTTGAAGTCGGGTAGCGTGATGCCTCCAGCTTTGTTCTTTTGACTTAGGATTGTCTTGGAGATGCGGGCTCTTTTTTGGTTCCATATGAACTTTAAAGCAGTTTTTTCCAATTCTGTGAAGAAACTCAAAGAAATAAAAATAACATGAGCCAAAATTCTAGCATCAATGTGGCCAAAGAAGCTCTAAAAAAGACGTTAATGGACAGATAAGTCAAAATAAGAGTTACCTGGTAAACATGGGTGTTAAGCAAATGAGCTAGTAAGTCAAATGTTTAACAAACATTATATGGTTTTGTCTTATTTATCTGTACATTAGAGATGCAATATTGACAATAGAGCACAAAGTTGATGGCCAGGCCTCCTCTCTCCCTTTTTTTTTTTTTTTTTTGGTTGTTGTTTCTTTTTGGTTTTTTGTCTTTGTTTTCTGAGATGGGATCTCACTCTGTAACCCAGGCTGGAGTGCAGTGGCATGATCACAGCTCACTACAATCTCGACCTCCTGGGCTCAAGCAATCTTCCCACTTCAGCCTCCAGAGTAGCTGGGACTATAGGCATGCACCGCCACATCCAGCTAATTTTTCAAATTTTTTGTAGAGATGAGGTCTCACTATGTTGCCCAAGCTGGTCTTGAACTCCTGGGCTCAAGTGATCCTCCCGGCTCAGCCTCCCAAAGTGCTGGGATTATAGGCATGAGCCACCACACCTAGCTATACCTTAAATCTTGTTACCATTGAATTTTGTGAGCCTGGATCCATTGTGAGTTTGGGTAAATTTTGCATTACTTTTTATACATATCCCCTAATCTTGGTACTAACAGCAGATAAACATCGCCCTTGATTGTCAAAGGAGGGAAACACTCATTACAAGATCCTTCACAAACAGCCTGCTTTACTTTGTATATGCTTTTGATAATCATGATGATCTGAATGATAAAGCTTGAAGAAATATCAGACGACAGTCTGCTCTAAGTGACCTTTCCTCCTTAGATATAAACATCTAAATCATTCCATCCACATTTTGTAGGGCTCATTATTATGAAAACGTTACATTAAGCTTTATGGACTATTTGAAAGAAGAACCAAAATCGTAGCCCTACTCATGAGAAGTCTTAAATTTAGTTAGGAAAACTTGGTTCAGATACACAGCACAACTAGAGAAGAGTTACTCTGAGATAGTCAGGTTGGTAGATGGTCTAGTTTTGAGTTTAAAAGCTTTATTCATTGAATGAATGCTATAATAAATGCTACTTTGTCCCTGGAACTGAAATTACAAAAGGAAAATTAATGAAATAAGCTTACAGAAATCAGCATGGGGTGGAATATGGCAAGGAGATTTTATGCAAAAAGGGAAGTGAATTCTATCTCATTGGATATTTAGAATGGGTAAAATAGGTGGGGTGAACATTCTAGACTAGGGGTACAGCAAGAGGAAAGGTAGAGGATTAGAATGACCACAGTGAGTGAAGAGAATGAGAACATATAGTCAATTAGTGAGGCAGAAGCTAAGTGACTAAGGTACTCACCAAGAGAGGAGAGAAATAACAGGTCGGATCTGTACATTATGGATTAAATGAGGTCTCACAAAAATTTGGGAGGAAGGTATTAATAACCCCATTTTACTGAGGAGACTAAACTGCACACACAGACTCCCCACAGTTACAAAGCCTAGAACAAAACTCTAGGAATCAAGTACTATTGCTTCTCGAAAACAGTTAAGCAGACTGCTGTGTTCTTTTCAGGCTAAGGGACCCTGACATGACATTAAGCAAGGGTCACACACTGGAAAGTCACCAGCTACATCTTAATGACATACTCTGACCCACAATTTTTGTTTCTGTTGTTTACTTTTGTAGTTGTTCACGTCTGAATAACAGAACATTTCTCATAAGAACACTGACTGTGTGGCCACACGGGGTCTGCATTCCAGCAGGGGTAGCATCTGAGGACGAGAGCTGATCACCAACTGCTCCTTCCAGTGAGGCCAGCGTGCTCCAGTTCTCACTGTGACTGACTCCAGACACACCACTCACTTGTGTCCACTGCCTGACCCCTTTGGGTATTTGAGTTTGCAAGTACTGCATTCAGATAACTCTACTGAGTAAAAAATTATGGAAGCAACAACAACAACAAAAGAGGCGACCTTACATACGTGTTTCCCAAAAGGCTCTCTGTCCTCAGAAAGTCCCTTCCATCTCACACAGTTCCCAACTCTGTGAGGAATCAGCCTTGGATGGAGAAGAAACACAGGCTCTTGGGCCAATGTATTTTGTTTGCATAATTTTTCTTGAAATACCTGTCACAGAAACGGAGCCTGGTCTGATAGGCTTCTGTAAAGACAATGTAAATGATCATGGGTAGACAAATTAGAGCTATATAAATCCTAAAGAGTCACATTTGTTATACTCACAGGCATGCCTATTTAGGGAGGCAGGAAGATGCCAATGCCAAGTCTTAAATACAAAACAAATGGGCCAGAATCACAGTTACGTCATGGAAACAGGAAAATCAGTGGTTAGAGGACTGGCATAGCTGTAATTCTACTGTTGTTTTAATGTCATTTTTAGTCTCTGAACAGAAGAGTTTTTGATTTTTATTTTGAGATGATACAAAATTGTTCCACTGATCTTAAAATTGACTTCAAAAGACATGAGATACTACATTTTAGTCCTAAAGCAGCTGGTACACAATGCAGAAATTGCCATATACAAGTTTCCTGAAACCTTTGCGTATATATTCTAGTCAAAAAGACGTGTATTTTTGTAAGTAGAATAATTAATTTTCTCTTCATCACTAAAAAGTGTATTTTAGCATCTAATTAAATCCAATGCTGTGCAAGGCACTTTACAAAGAGAATTGCCTGTACTGGCGGAGGTAACAGCAACAACAAAAACCCACACCTGTAATCTCATCCCATGATCAAAGAATGATCCCTTTTTTAAAGTACCACCGACATTTTTCATATGGACAGGTATTCATATCATTATAATCTGAGACATGAGTCTACGACTAACTCACACATGTTTGAGATAAATAAATTATAGAATAGATTTGTTTTATGAAAAGGAGCTAGCAGTTCTCTGCTTTGAGACTCCTGACTGTGAGGCACGTCCAGCCAGCCGCGCGTGCCCTGACATTGTTCTTAGCTACTGCCCTGCTCCTTGCTGGTATTTGCAAACTCTTAACTATCTTGTTTCCTCACCTAAAATGCAGTTCCGCCACTGATCTTCTCTACTGGGAGTATAAACTAAGTCTATACAATATTTAATCCTCAGCCATATCCAAGAGGGTTTCCCTGAATTCACTCTGGTGTTGGGTGTTCACATGATAAAAATCAGTTTCCTATATGTCAAGCAAAATATAACAATTTTATTGTTATTTTAATTTTACATTTCTGTGAATACAAAATGTTACATTTTTTTCCCATAGGTTTATATGGCAATTTCAAGTTATCTTTTGTGAATTTTCCCCCTTTCCTTTGGAATGGTTTCCTACTAACTTGTGAGCGATCTTTTTAAAGATTAACACTTTCTGATAGATCTGTGGGATTCTTTAAAAAGAGTTTTGAATGCACATAATTTTTACTTTTTATCAAATCTATCCTATCTCTTTTTTATGTGCATATATAATTAGGAAGTCCTTCTCCATAGTAAAACTAATTAATTGCATTTACCTGTACCGTATTGCACTTAATTTTTTAATGTTAAAAATTTCATTTAACTCTACTTGTATTGTATTTTGTTGTACTAGATAAGAGATAAAGACCTTTGTTCTGCATTTTCCAAATAGGTAACATACTGAACATGGACTTTAATCTTATACCACATTAAAAAATTAACTCAACAGGAATGAAAGGCATAAATATAGAGCTAAAACAGAGAAACTATCAGACAAAAACATAGGAGAAAAGCTTCATGACATCAGATTTGGCAATGATTTCTCAGATATAATACCAGAAGCACAGACAAGCAAAGGAAACAGAATAGATAAATTGAACTGCATCAAAATTTAAAACTTATTCATGTATCAAAGGATACAATCAACAGAGTCAAAAGACAACTCATGGAATGGGAGAAAATATTTGCAAGTCATCTATCTAATGAGCGAGCAATATCCAGAATATACAAAGAACTACAACTCAACAACAAAAAATAACAGCCAATCAAATTTAAAAATAGGCAGATGACTTGAATAGACACTACTCCAAGGAAGATATACAAACGGCTAATAACCACATGAAAAACTGCCCAACACCATCATTAGGGAAATGCAAATCAAAATCATGGGGAGATACCACTGCATGCCCATTAGAATGGCTACTGTCATCACACACACACACACACACACACACACACACAAACAAAAAAGAAGATGACAGGTGTTGGTGAGGATGTGGATAAATTGGAACCTTTGTGCATGGTAAGTGGGAGTGTAAAATTTTGCAGTGACAATGAAAAACAGCATGGCATTTCCTCACAAAATTTTCAATAGTGTTACCAATTTCACTTCTGGGTGCATACCCAAAAGAATTGAGAGCAGGATCTAGCCAGGTGCAGTGGCTCACGCCTGTAATCCCAGTACTTTGGGAGGCTGAGGCGGGTGGATAACCTGAGGTCAAAAGTTCAAGACCAGCCCGGCCACCATGGTGAAACCCTGTCTCTACTAAAAATACAAAAAATTAGCCAGACATGGTGGCACGCATCTGTAATCCCAGCTACTTGCTGGTCTGAGGCAGGAGAATTGCTTGAACCCAGGAGGCAGAGGTTGCAGTAAGCAGAGATCGCGGTCCAGCCTGGGTGACAGAGCAAGATTCTAAAAAAAAAAAAAAGAATTGAGAGCAGGATCTGAAGAGATGTTTGTACACTGATGTTCACAGCAGTATTATTATTCATAGTAGCCAAAAGGTGGAAGCTACTCACATGTCCATTGGCAAATGAATGAAGTGTGGTACATATACACAATGGGAAAGAAATTATGACACACAAAGGTAATAAAATATGACACATTCTACAACATGGATGAACCATAAAGATGTTATGCAATGCCAGGCACAAAAAAAAAAAAAACAAAAAAAACAAAAAAAACAAATACTGTACAATTCCACTTACATGAGGTACCTAGAATAGTGTAACTTATAGAGACAAAAAATAGAATGGTGTTTGCCAGGGGCGAGGGATGAGGGGATAGGAGAATTATTGCCTAACGGGTACAGAGTTTCCATTTTACAAGATAAAGAGTTCTGGAGATTGATTACACAATGTGAGTGTACTACCCAGAATTGTATTCTTAAAAGTGGGTAAGATGGTCAATTTTACGATTAAACAATTTTTTAAAAATTGGATAGATGGAAGACAAACGAGGGTGGGCAGAATGAAAGAGCAGGGGAGATGTGCCTGATTCTTCTCACCCACAGTATCTCAGCTTCTGCTCCTGCCAGGACACCAACCTTTCCCTGCGTACAGTGCGACTGCAGTGCTGCGGGGTTTTTCTGGTTTGGTTTGCTTTAATTTCATGGATACTTCAGTGGGAAAATGAGGCAGAATGAATCAGTCACTGTTAGCTAACCATAATTTTAAGATCCACCCTCCCTTTAAAAAACATACATATAACGTTTTACAAAAATACGCACGTCCAAAATCATGTTGGATCACTGCTGCAGGAACAGGAAAGAATGCACATTTATTTGAAAGCTAACAATATGCCAGGGCATTTTTGGTGCTATTCCTTTTCATCTGAGATCTTCTGATTCTAAACCTGGAGATCCATTTTAAAGTGCAAACACCCATATATAGAGCAAGCATCCAGGGACAGGACCGTGATTGAAGGCATTGTCCTAAGAACGCAGGCTTAGGTTAAACCCCTTTCTTCCAGGAGCTCTGTGTGTGTGTGTGTGTGTGTGTGTGTGTTGTAATTGCGTCTGATTCACCTTACTGGCAAATAGGGGATCTTCTCCGTGAGGATGGAAACTTGTGGTTAAGTGATTCAAAGTTGTTCCAGTTTTACCAGATATCAAGGCAGCACATAACATTGAAGCTTAATTTTGGTCCTCACACCACTGTGTGTGTGTATGTGTGTGTGTGCGTACATGTGAGCTGGGGTGAGGTGGGTGGAGGTGTGTAGAGATGTGCAGCCACTGAATGTTTAGGGAAACAGGACACTGCAGGGTAGACTGGAGCCACAAAACCAAAGGACAAGCACTTTTCTCTTTGCTCTTTTGGAGCACACCAGGGCTCCTTGAGTGTGGTCCACAGATCAGTGCTGGTCTGCAAAGTACTTATCACCAGGATGTAATGCAATAAGTACAGAAATCCAGAGTAAGCCTTTAGACGCTTTTACAGCGATTTGACACAGATCTAATACCACACAATTCCAGGCCCATATTCGAAACAAGCACGCCACCCTGGTTGTGGTTTCACACCAAGCAGTGTTCAGGCATGTTGCTAACCAAATTGGAAGCGTGAATGTTGGTCGAGAGGAGTCTTATTTCATTAATGGTTAATTCTGCTCCTGTGCTCCTATCCCCACTCCAATTAAGTATAAAATACACATTTCAAGATTTGATGCCAAACCATAAAGGCTAGAGACAAACCTTGCCACCCAGCAGTAAATATGAAGGGAAAGATTTAATGTAAACGGCAGAGTATGGCAGTGCTGATGATTTCTCATAAACTACATGGACTAATTTAGAAAGAAAAAAAAAACAGTCAGAGAAGCCTTCAAGGAAGTAATAACCCAGAGGTAAAAAATATTGATTAGGGAAAAATATTATCTTAATCAAAATATGTCTTTTAGCTGGGAGTTGTTTGGGCTTCAGAAAGAGAGAAGAAAATATGTGTCTAAGATGCACATTTTTTCTGTGGTTTTTGTTGAATAATGAGCAATGCCATCACTCTTACTGAAGTCTTTGCTGTGTAAATCAAAAGGAAGGCTTTAATAATTCTATAGGCAATCTTATTTATTAGTGTGATCAACAGTAAGCAATATTAACCATTTTTACAGTTAACTATTTTAAAAATCTCAATATATAGCCATGAATTTGGGTATTTCTTAATGTTAGATCCTGATAAATTTTACAGAGCTTGCCATATACTATATTTTCTTCTAATGAGAGCTTGTTATGTCTGATCCCTTTTTATCTGTCTTTAGAAGCAAATAATTAAAAATAACTAGTTTCTGCTAGCATTTGTTTGGAGCTCAAGCAACTTCTTTTTAAACTCCTTTCAAGTTTAGAGCTTAACCTTTTAAACATGAAAATCAAACAATATTTGAATAGGCTACATGTTGTTTTATTTTTAGGAGTTTTCTCAGTTGAAACTGAATCTGAATCAAAGTAGATAAGAGTTACTTTCAAATTCTAACACCTCCCTAGTTTTTCCTTGATCTTATAATGTATGACTGTTCTTAAAATTTATATACCCCAAAGTGTCATTATTATTTTCATTTGCCATTTTGACACCAAGAAGTTTATTCTTAGGAGAAACTGTTGGTGGGAATACAGGATTCCATTCTGCATCCTATACGTGGAGCAGCTGAAACTGAATGCTAAGAGACGCTCCAGAGTAACGGGGGAAAAACAAAATTAGAACATATTTTCTGACTATTCACTCTGTGTCCACGAGCACAAAGTGAGAAGTTGATAAATTGTCCAATAAATTTAGTCATTATAGCTCAGAAAATTTAGGTGTAATTGATGATCAATGACCCAAATCATTCAGGCACCCAAGTCCCTGGGAACTTCAAATCCCCATTTCATGTATAAATACTAGCTCTCCCTAAGGCCTCCTTCCCTGACCTAGACATTTCCTCACGTTGCTTCTGAACACATTTGCAAAACCTTTGTGTGTGAGAACTATAGTCTTTACTTTTGCATTGAAAGTAAAAGGAAAACTGAAGATTATTTTGAATCCAATCGTTTTTCCCCTCATCAAAATATGCAGTGAGCACCCCCTGTTGGCTGCCTAGCAGCAGGCAATACACAAGCACAGCCTTGTTAGCACACAAAGAAGGAAGTAAACCAAAAGAGCCAATGGTAATTTGGACTCCCGTATCTAAGAGGGGTAGAGGTAGGGAGGGATGGAGAGGAAATCAATATTTGCTTAATGGAAAAGGACAACATTGATAGGGAAGGAAGTTTTATTCCCAAGCTTTTAATAGAGTATTACAAGCACTGGGGAGGAGAAAATTCTTTCTTTCTTTCTTTCTTTTTTTTAAGCTTACAGCTGTATTTTTTTTTTTTTTTCACTGTTAGATAAGTAAGAGTTTCTGAAATTATAGTGGGCAGAAAAACCAAACAAATATATTTGCTTTTGCTAAGGCCACAGTTGGCTTTTTAGGTTATGCCTTTTCTCTATTCTATTTAAGTCAATCACTAAGAAATCTACTGTAAATTCTAGACTTTCCACCATATTTTCAAGTATGTGATCTGGGCATTGAAGGCAGGAAAAATGGTTAGGAGAATAATACATAAACACATGCACACACATATATTTTCATTCTGATATCCTAAGGATTGAGTCAATAAACATGGGTTTCCTTTATATTTACTTTAAGTGTCTTAAATTTCTAACCCCTTTTAGTCTACTCGCTAAAGTCTAGCTTTACTAATCTACAGGGAAGAATAGATTTTATTTTAAAATCCTGTTTAAAAAGTATGATAGTGGGTTTAAAAGTAAAATGGATATTTTTTCAATCCATTATTCCTCTTATTCCAACAACAGAGGAATAGATGAATTTTTCTCCAAGAAATCTCTTCTCTGACAGGGCACGGTGGCTCATGCCTGCAATCCCAGCACTTTGGGAGGCCGAGGTGGGTGGATCATTTAAGGCCAGGATTTCGAAACCAGCCTGGCCATCATGGCGAAACCCCATCTCTCTACTAAAACTACAAAAATTAGTCAGGCGAGGTGGCATGTGCCTGTAATCTCAGCTACTTAGGAGGCTGAGGCACAAGAATCCCAGCTACTTGGGAGGCTGAAGCACGAGACTCACTTGAACCTGGGAGGCAGAGGTTGCAGTGAGCCAAGATCACACCACTGCACTCCAGCCAGAGCAATAAGAGCAAGACTCTGTCTCGAAAAACAACAACAGCAACAACAACAACAAAAACCTCTTATTTTAGAAAAATTAAATATTCATGCTTTTATTCTCAGTTATACTCTCCCCAGTTATAACTTTTAAATATATGGTTAGTGCATGGCATAGCCAACACACTAGACTAAGAATCAAAGGATCAGGGTTCTATCCTGGCTCTGCTGCATTTCATCCCTATAACTGTGTGGCCTTGTAACTTCCCTGAATTTTAGTTTTCTCATCTGAGAAATGAAAGTCATTAACTTTATCATTGATTCAAGATATATGGGGATGCTAATTATGTACCAATGCACTGCCAGATGCTTAACTCTAGAGGCTGTGTTGGAGAGGGATTCATAAAACTATCAATAAGCTAGATCCTAATTGCTGTAAATTTCAGTGACTTGACTCAGCAATAGAGAGGCGCTTGACCCTGGTGTCAAACAGATTGGGCTCTAATCTCATCTCTGCTCTTTTCCATTTGTGTAAACTTGGAAAACTAATTGTTTCTGAAACTTGGTTTCCTTATATGGAAACATTGAGTTGGTTCTCCCAAGTCACATGAATGAAAAATGGCAGAGACAAGACAGGACAACAACCGTGCCCTTGAGGACCACTCCTCTAGAAGGGAAATGAACACAAATAAAAAATTACGTCACCAAGCAACTTGGTTCCTTAAATTTTTATTGTACTTCTTGAAGGGACTTCAATGACATGCCAAAGAATTTAGACTTTATCTTGTGGAAGAAGGGGAGTTAGTAGAATATTTTAAGTAGGAATAGGGTAGGATCATGACTAACTCAACAGGATGTTAAGAGAATTTAAGAAACAACCATATGTGAATGTGATACATTTGTAGAAATTTTTATGGCTATATTTATCGTGGGTGATCATGCAGGGAAAAGACCCAAACACTGTATCTCTCACTCTGATGCTGGACATTTGTGTTCTAATATGATGTCCTACGGGGATAAAGTAAGACTACTCCTCTATAGGAAATTAGAACTTGGAAACTTAGCCTTAATTAATGGCTGCAGATCAACCTTTCCTGTTTTCACTCATCTCTTCCTTTAATCTGGATTCCAAGAAAGCTTGACAACTGTCTACATTGATGTGGAAAAATGGCCTCTGCCAAGAGAGGCAGCCAGGGCTGGACAGCCAGTCCTTCCCATCTAAATATTCTCTCCTCAGTGTCAACCTTGGAACATATCAAGGTGATAAAGTTGCTGCCAGATATGTGAAGAGAATAAGGTTAATTTTGTTGTCTTAAAGGAGAAGCGCCATCCAGTGTTGCTATAAAGCAAATATAAATCAATAAGGCACTCAAATAAGCTCAATATCTAGTCCCTGACAATCAACAGGAATATGTTCCACTTAATATGACATCTCACCAGTTAATTTATTGCCAAAATGTGACAGGGTTATGTGAAACTTTGGTTATAAATTCCAGTGCATGTAGTTCCTGATATCTAAATGCTCTGCTTTAGAGTTCATTTTGGGACTGGGGGTGTGGAAAGATAGAGCAGGCTTATTAAGAGAGGTCAGCATGCGGTGATGACAGTATTTCTAAATCTGGGTCATGGATTTATAAAAGGCTTATGATCCATCAAAAGACCTCTCTGAGTCTACAGAATGAAAAGAATGTAGAAAAACTATTGTTCAGGGAAATGCTTTCCCTGTTATCAAGATGTGGTCATTTCAATTATTAACTTATTCTGTAATGCAATCACCCAGCTACAATTCTCTACTTAAAAGTGTATGTCTTTGGAATGTTACATAATCTTTTCAAAATAGTATGTCTTCCGTTTCTGAAAAATTCATTTCTCCAATGGATTAGGAAGCTGAGTCACTTTCCTAATCAGGACAGGCCCCTCCTCCAGGAGTGCTGTTCGGCTCCATTTTAACCACCCTGGCAGGTGGCGGCCTGGTTTTTAATTCCTTGAAATCTACAAATATACTCTTCACTTTGGAAGAGGCTCTTAGCTCAAAATGTATTTCTTTAGAAGATTCACTAAGAAGAAGTAGGAAAGAAAAAAAAAAAAAAAAAAACCCACCACAAAGCCATGTACTTAAACAGTCTCTTTCAAGCACCACTTAATGGTGTGGAGCTGAACTGAAGAGATTAGGATTTGACGTCTGACGTAGTCACTCTGTAGCTCCATAATCAAGGGCTGTCCAAGGGTGAGTATGGGGCCTTGGGTCTCTGGGTTAGTGTCAATTATTAAAGGAGTTTGGGGAGAAAAGGAGGAAATAGGAAGGGCAGCCTATTTCTGTGAAGAGGAGAGGATTGATACCAGCACTGGAGTGGAAACTGTAATGAAGGAAGTGGCTATCTGGTTGGCAAGGCGGTGATTGAAGGGGTCAGATCCCGTGGAGAGCACCTGCAGCAGATGGGACCCACGCCACACTTTTGTTGGATTTTGTCAGTGGGGACGGGGGGGAGGTTTAGGGGAGCGCTCTTTCAGAGGCTCTTACGTGCGTCATTCTCTCTAGGGGTTTGTTTTGTTTTGTTTTGTTTTTGAGACAGGGTCTTGCTGTGTCACTCAGGCTGGAGTGCAATGGCACCATCACAGCTCACTGCAGCCTTGAAGTCCTGGGCTCAAGCAATCCTCCCACCTCAGTCTTCCCAGTGGCTAGGACTACAGGTGTGAGCCACTGCACCTGGTTTTTATCTGTAATTAATGCCATATTTTACCCTTCAGAAAATAGTATAGGAAAACTCCTTCACTGAACTCTGCAGGTTGAATGTTCATGGCTAAACCAGAATGAAAATTATGATAATGCAGGGTAATAGTTATCAAACAAAAACATAAAAATTCTCCAATGATAGAAGGGGCCTTGGGAGGCCACCTAGGCCAACCCTATTCCATCAGCCCTTTGAATCTGACAGCACTTACCATATACAATGGGATAAGCTACATGCATTTCTGTACTCCCTGATGCATGGTGAGAGTCACATGAGGACAGGGAATCTTGGGCTGTCTCCTTTATATTATCGGTGCTTAGCATTGGGCTTAAGTAATATTGGTTTGATATTTGTTGAGAAACCATGAAACGAAAGTATATAAAATAGTGTAGTACTAATGGACTGAATCCCTATTTAGAAAAATGTATAATAATCAAGTGTGAAGGTGATGGTGGTCATAGTGTGTGTTGGGAGTGGGAGTGGAGTTAGAAGTCAGGTAGGGTTTTTTATGACTACCTAGCCTAGAGAGATATCTGGCTGGTAATAATTTCTTTCATCGAACTCTGTATGCAGTGGACTTTAATGTCTCCCTGTGCGTCAGAGGCCTCACATTGTACTTCAAGGGGCTTTTGTGCATCCTGGTGGCTGCTGTCTACCCAAGGTTAGAGGAGACACTGGGACACCAGACACTCAGCAAGTGATGTGCTAGCTGCTGTTGCAAGAAAATTCTTACTGAGCCTCAATGCAAAAACAATTAACAAAATACGTCAGCACGGGGGATGCATGGTCCTCACCTGAATGGAGTCAGGAAGTCCCCTAGGCATTAACGTTGGACTCTGTTCATGGGACAAGGAGCTGGAGCAGAACAGGAAAGCTTTGCCTCTGGCTTCTCCCAGCTTTCTCCCACTTCATGTTCTCTCCATCCTTCATACTCCTCAACCTCGGGATTCCTTTCTGGTCTTAGAATTACAAAGATTTTTATTCATCAAATCTCTTTCATGGTCTCCTGAAGCCTGGGCATTTGAAAATGAAAATACAAGACTTTGCATTTCTGCTGTACCTTTCCTTTCCTGAGGAAATGAGTAAGGAATGCCAAGCTGACAACACGAGAGAAGACAAGGGGTAGAAGAACTGGTGCAGGAGGAGGAAAGAACATATAAATTGATACTTAGATTTTTAAAAATATACTATACCGTCATGTAAGTGACTAAGCAGCCCATTTTCTCAAGGATGATAGAAGGGAGACAGAAGATAGCCTTTATTAATATTTTCAATATGGACACAGGTATGTGGTCTTCCCACTCACATCACAAATATCAAGCCCTCTGTGTCCGTCTCTGTTACCATATTTATCAGGACTCTTACACTTGGCAAGTAAGAAAACTGAAATTAGCCAGGCGTGGTGACACATGCCTGTAATCCCAGCTACTCTGGAGGCTGAGGCAAGAGGATCGCTTGAACCTGGAAGGCGGAGGTTGTGGTGAGCCAAGATTGAGTCATTGCACTCCAGCGTGGCGACAGAGTGAGACTTCGAAAAAGGAAAAGGAAGGAAGGAAGGAAAGAAGGAAGGAAGGAAGGGAGGGAGGGAGGGAGGAAAATTAGATTGTCTCATGTACAGGTTGCTCAAGCATTGATCCCAGGGCTCTCTCTGTCCCTTGCTAGTCCTCATCAGAGCAGTCCTGATTGACTTTATTATTCAATCAGGCTTTCTCCACACAAGCAAGATGAAGGTGGCGGCAAACAGTGCAGACTCACATTCTCTCAGGTTGGTGAGCCCAGAAGAAAGAGGTTCTCTTCCACATTCATTTCAGTGAAGAACTTTTGATCAGCACACCTTGAGTTAAAAGTCCTTATCTAGGACCGGGTGCGGTGGCTCATGACTGTAATCCGAGCACTTTGGGAGGGTAAGGCGGGCGGATCACGAGGTCAGGAGTTCAAGACCAACCTGACCAACATGGTGAAACCCCGTCTCTACTAAAAATACAAAAATTAGCCAGATGTGGTGGCATGCGCCTGTAATCCCAGCTACTCAGGAGGCTGAGGCAGGAGAATTGCTTGAACCTGGGAGGCAGAGGTTGCAGTGAGCCGAGATCACACCATCGCACTCCAGGCCTGGGCGACAGAGAGAAAACCTCAGTCTTTAGAAAAAAAAAAAAAAAAAAAAAAGTCCTTACCTAGAAGAATTACTGTTTCCTATAGGAAATGTATTATAATTGGTTCAACTTGCTCACATGCTCGCCTTGAAGATAGGAAGTCCTGGTGGTTGAGCCCAACCAGCAACACTAGAAATTAAAGGTTAAAATGTCTTGAAAATGTTCCAGAAAGTAAAAAACTAGTTATTTCACTTACCTTGTTATTTTTGTATTTTTTTAAAAAAAACATGATCCAGTACTTTTCAAATTGCAGATTGTTGCCCAATTACAGATTATGAAATCAACTTAATGAATAGTGACTAGAATATTGTAGGGTAATATAGAACAGAATAGAATTTAAAAAATTAGCAACGTCAGTTTGCATCACTTATACTAAATGTAAGTATTATTTCATGGATACTTTGTTTCAATTATGTCTCTCTGTGTGTGTATACTCTTTGAATATACATATCAATATTTAGGTTATGATATAGAACAAATTACTTACTGTGGGGTGCAGTAGGTAAAAACGAAACAAACAAACAAAAACCTTTAAGATACACTGAGACGATCTACCTACCAGTAAGACTTTCAAATACTCTTAATTCTCTGGAGGATAAAATTAATTCTACTTAGCACTTGGAGTGACTAACGTCTTCCGTTAAGAACCCAAATTTGTTCTACATATTTAATGATTTTATGCCAGTTTGTTTTCTAAAGGGTTTGGCCATGAAAACAATAAAACAAAAAGTCCTAGGGACCTAACAATAAGGGCGTATAGTTTGAATGTTCTGAGATTGGCACTGTAAATTCAGAAAATAGAACCTCAAAGGCAGTTCATATAAGGGGTTGTAGAATAACGTAAGTAGCGTACTCTATCAAATGACTATAAGAGTCTGGGCACAGTGGTGCCTGCCTATAGTCATAGCTACTTAGGAGGCTGATGCTGGAGGATGGGTTGAGCCCAGGAGTTTAAGGCTACAGTGAGCTATGATCACACCAGTACACTCCAGCTTGGGCAACATAGTGAGACCCTGTCTCTAAAAACAAACAAACAAACAAACAAAAACACTTTAAAACAACTGTAGGGAAAGCAGCATCAGAGTTGAATGTCTTTCACAAAGCAGGTCAACAATTTGCAAAGATCCAAGAAAACTAGTTCCAAGAGTCAAAATTGTTTTGAGGACTAAGTTATTTGTTTAAGTTATCTATAACTTACTGATGGAAGATATATAGTAAAATATTAAGCTGTTTTCATTGTCAAATGGTAGCCTGGAAGCAGGAAAAGTTGCTATAGGCAATATTAGTCACAGAAAGCAGCTTGCTCAACTCAGAGTTAAATCTTCACATGTTTATGGAATAATACCCCAGTGGCTTAAAAGAGCTCTAGATTCTTGGGGTCCTGATTCCTTTCCAAAGACAGAAAGACCATCCTATGTTTGCAAAAAAATGTTATAGTCTCATTGCCACCAGGTATAGATACACTGGCAGCTTGAACTGCCTAAAATCTTAGGGAATTCACTACAAATACAAACCAAAAGTGAAAAGTATAGTTCCTTTAAAAGAGATTCATAGGCAATTTGTTGTTGATACATAATAATTGTACATGTTCATAAAGTACATGTGATATTTCAATATACACATACAATGTGTAATGATCAAATCAGGATATTTAGGATATCCATCACCTCAGATGTGTATCATTTCTTTGTGCTGGGAACATTTCAACTCTTCTCTTCTAGCTCTTTTGAAAAATACAATAAATCATTGTTAACTAGTCATCTACTATGCTGTTGAACACTGGAACTTACTTCTTCTATATAGCTGTATGTTTGTTTCCATTAAGCAAACTCTTTTCATCCCCACCGTATACTCATCCCAGACTCTGAGAACCATCATTTCTTCTCTCTACCTTCATCAGATCAACTTTTTTAGTGCCCACACATGAGTAAGAACATGTGACATTTGTCTTTCTGTGCCTGGCTTATTTCACTTAACATAATGTCCTCCAGTTCCATCCATGTTGCTGCAAAGGACAGAGTTTCATTTTTTTATGACTGAATGCTATTTCATTGAGTATATCTACCACATTTTGTTACCATTTCATCCATTAATGAACACTTAGATACACAAGCTATGAATGATTCCCTATCTTGGCAATTATGAATAGTGCTGCATGGCAGTGCAGGTATCCCTTTGATATACTGATTTTCTTTCCTTTGGATAAATATCCAGTAGTGGAGTTGCTGAATTGTATGGTAGTTCTAGTTTCAGTTTTTTGAAAAACGTCCATTCTGTTTTCCGTAATGGCTATACTAACTTACGTTCCCACCAACAATGTGTGAGTTCCATTTTCTCTGCATTCTTGCCAGCACTTACTTTTTGTCTTTTTGATAATAGTATTTGTAACTGGGGTGAGATAATACTGCACTGTAGTTTTGATTTGCATTTCCCTGATGATTAGTAACACTGAGCATTTTTTCATATAACTGTTGCCCATTTATATGTCTTCTTTAGAGAAATATCTATTCATGTCCTTAGCCCACTTTTTAATGTGATTATTTATTTCACTGTTCGGTGGTTTTAGTTCCTTGTATATTCTGGATATTAATCCCTTATCAGATAAATAGTTTGCAAACATTTTCTCCCATTCTGCAGGTTATATCTTCAAGCTGTTTACTGTTTCCTTTGTCATGCAGGAACTTTTTAGTTTGAAGTAGGTTCATTTGTCTATTTTCATTTTGATTTAATAGGTAAGTTTTATTGCCATTGTTAAGGCAATAATGGATGACAGTTCTGAAGCCTGAGGCTTTATCAATCAAATATGGAGTGGGATGGCGGAGAGGGGACAGTGAGATTCTTTTAGATAAAGCAAACCCTCAGAAATTAGAGATAGTGGGACACTTAGGGCATGCCAAGTGATTCTGTGTGGCTGGAGAAGAGAGTGACAGAAAGTGTGGTGGCATATGAGGCTGGAGAGGTAGTGAATATAAATCAATTGTATTTTAACCTAAGAGCAATGAAGAGTCAATGAAAGATTGTAGGCAGAGAAGTTTACAATCAAATATCTTTTCTAAAACGTCACTCTAGGTGCGGCATGAATAAACAACGGAGAGGAATGGGGATGGAGAGACCAGTTAAGAGGTTGTTATAATAGTCTAGATGAGGGTCAATAGTGCATTGAACTAGGAAAGATGTGAGAATGGAGGGAAAGGTACAGAGCGACAAGTTAACAGGTGAAATTAACAGAGCTTGGTGACGTATTTGGATTTGGGAGTATATATGAAGGAGATGCATCTGAGAAGACTCCCACCTTTCTGACTTGGGCATGTAGGTGCTGCCAATCATGAAGAAAAGAAACTCAAGAGAAGATTTTAAAGAACAGATAATGAATTCAGTTTGGGATCCATCCTCAAAAAGGAGAGAAGAAAAGAGAAAAATATACAATAATCAAAGGCAGCAATCAATTTGAGTCTCTGTGAATTTAGTGAATATTCTTACACTATATGTTTAGTTGAACTGTCTCTCAATCTTTGCATTCATGTGTTTACCCTTAGTAGATGCTAATTGTTAAATAAATGAATACCATCTGTGTAAATGAGTAGGAGAAAACATGCCTTTTGAAAAATCTTCAAAATAAATTACATAGTAATAATGTATTATTAGCATTTCTGAAAGGGAAATCAGGATGTTGGACACATTTCATAAATGAAAGAATCCAGTAAAGGGCCCAAAAATTAAATCATTGAACCTCCAGGAAAAACAGCTGCCCCATATAATCTTTTGCATAGGCGAAATAAGTCTTCCCAGAAGCCTTCCTGCTATAACCAGTGAAAAAACATTTAAACAGACTTTACAATGGCAATATTAACTACATGCCACCAGCTTTAGTGCACATGAATGCTCACAGTAAAGGATAGCTCCCTGACACCTAAGTTGGGGGTGATGTCAAGCAAGGAGCCAAAGATTCTTTGCTTGGCAAAGAATCCTTATCCTATTTAAAGCTGAGAAAAGACTTTCTGGTTGAAATACATGATATCCACAAGATAGCACAGATCTTGACAGTGGAATTGGGAGTCACTCTGACATCATTTTCTTTTCTTTTCTTTTCTTTTTTTTTTTTTTTTTTGACTCGCTCTATCGCCAGGCAGGAGTGCAGTGCTGCAATCTCTGCTCACTGCAACCTCTGCCTCCCGGGTTCAAGCTATTCTCCTGCCTCAGCCTCCTGAGTAGCTGGGACTACAAGCGTGTGTCACCACACCCAGTTAATTTTTGTATTTTTATTAGAGACAGGGTTTCACCGTGTTGGCCAGGCTGGTCTCGATCTCTTGACCTTGTGATCTGCCCAACTAGACCTCCCAAAGTGCTGGGATTACAGGCGTGAGCCACCATGCCCAGCCTCTGACATGATTTTTAAGAGGTTTGATGAGGCTAGCTTAATTCATAGAATTTAATATGTGCAAACACAGAAAAGAGCCATTATTGTAGGATGAAAAGACTTTTTGGGTTTGTAGATGCTCTAAAGGCATTGATCTTCCAGCCATTTCCAGCAATGTGGCATTTGGAGCACAGCTTGTAACTGTTACCAATAAATCCTTTCCCAGATACAAAATTACACTGAAATTACACCAAGTCTGCAAAGAGTATCACTATTGAAGTCTGAATATTTTCTTCAATCCTGCAGTTTAGCATAAGAGTCTTAGATAGTATTTGTAAATTGTGGACCACAGTGTAAACTTAGCAACATTTTAGATCACTAGAAAGAGAAAAATCTGTAATTTATTTGTTGTTAGTAGAAAAGAACCCACCATTACAAAATGGGAACTCAAAAGAAGAAGAAATTTAATGCTCTGAGAATACACTGTGCCTTATTTCAGAAAGGTTGTATTGCAAAAAGTCATCTTCAAGTCTTGGATTTTCAGTGTTTTATTCCTTTCTATTAAAAAGCAGGAACCTTATCTCCCAACCACATGCCACTTAAACATGAGGAAATGTATTTCTTTTAAGTCAAAGAATACTTATTGTATTAGGAATACTCCCAGGGTATTGCAGCTAGGGTTTTGGTTGGCTGGCTGGTTGGCCTCAGGGTTTTTCTCAACATTCTCCGCTTCATAGTGATCCCACCTCCAACAAGGAGTGGGAACCCAAGGCCAGTCCTCTAGTGACCTACTCCTTAAACCAGATACTTGAGCCAATATCTTTGAGGGGTTCAGTATTACAGTTTTTCCTAACTTGAAACTGAACTTCAAAATGGTGCCTGACCCTGAATCTGGCTGATCTGTGATTGCCCATCCAAATCTTGCAAAGAAGGCATTGTCAAGTCAGTTGCTGGCTGGAATTCAGCTAGAATTGGAAAAATGGCAAAGTCCTAGCCTTTGTCAGTGCCACATGCAACTGCAGAAATGTGGCAAGGGTAGATAGTAGTGGCAATTATATGCATTATCCAATGAGCAAGGAATTCAGCCCTGCTGCTGTCTATTCTTTTTTTTTTTTTTTTTTTTGAGACAGGGTCTCACTTTGTCACCCAGGTTGGAGTGCAATGGCACGCTCTCAACTCACCGCAGCCTCGACCTCCTGGGTTCAAGAAATTGATCCTCCTGCCTCAGCTTCCCCCAACAAGTAGCTGGGACTACAGGCATGCACCACCACACCCAGCTAATTTTGTTTTTTATTTTTTGTAGAGATGGGGTTTCACCATGTCGCCCAGGCTAGTCTCAAACTCCTGAGCGCAAGTGATCTGCCTGCCTCCATCTCCCAAGGTGCTAGGATTACAGTCATGAGCCACTGCACCCAGCCTGTTTCTGTCTTTTCTAAGATACCTTTCCTTAATCTCTTAGGGCTGGAAACCAAGACTGTTTCCCTGGTTACCGAAGCCCACTTAACTAAAGCAAAGGGCAGGGAAGAGAGGATATAAAAATTGCTTGGAGAAGAAAGCCAACTTGTATGTGTGTGCATGTGTATGTGTGTGTGAACACGTCAGTTAGGCCTCTGACAGCATCCGAAAATGAATTTGAACTTGTTTGAACAAAAAGGTTCCTGGGATAGCTTATAGAGCCCAAGCATCAGGAAATAGTTTGACCTTTTTCAGTCTTAATTCCAAAAATCTCAGAGAAGGGATGAAGATCAATAAACTATATCTAGGAAGTGGAAGCCTTTGCAGGTACCTTGTGGGTGGTGGGCTGGGGGCATAGGGTGGTAGATAGACAAGTCCTAAAGAATGGGTGCTGGGCAGACAGTCCAATAGATGGTCATTACAATATATCATAAATGATTAGAATAGGACTTCTGCAACATTAGGCCTTCTCAGCTGCAATAAACAGACCCAGGATAGAAAAAAACAGGAAAAAAGAGAGGTCCATCATCTATATCAGCTGATGAAAGCCCATGACTTTCTTACTCCACACGCAATCCTATCAAAAAGGCCTTTCCCCATCCTTCTTTTCACTTATCTGCACCAATGACAGGCACTGAAGCACAATGACAAGATGGGAGAGTGTCTCTAGAGCAGGGTAATGGAGAAGGAGTAGGAACGAGCTTGTGAGAACAGCAAGAGTGGAACACAGGATCTACAGGAAGCAGTGTGAGGGAAAGGCATCAGAGGAAGAGCATTTCCAATGGCCTTCGGAGGGAATGGACATTGGGGTAAAGGTGGGGGAGTTTCTCCAGTACTTTCCAGTCATTTATGTGTCAGAGAAGAAGTTCATGATACATCAGCTGGTGATATTAGGCCTTGGGTTCTCGTACTGCCATGTCAGTATTTTTCTCCAGCAGTTGTCAAACCAGTTAGAAATATCACCCAGGAGTCTAACAATGATGTTCTTCTTTCTTGGGTTCTCCTGGGTATGCTCCCTTCTTGAGGGGACAAGTCTTCCTTATTAATGATTAAAGCCATTTTCTCCTTAAGGCAACAATCTAAAGTGATAACCTTGGCATCGCATGCAGTTCTAAGTGGGAAAAAAAAAAAAAAAAGCCAAAACCTAATTTCTGAGTCAGGGGCTTGCAACTAAGGTTGTTTTTCTATGATAAGAATGCCATCAGTGCAGGATAAGACCCCAGGTTGTCACAGTCCAACATAGCTTATATAAATGAATGGCGTACAGCAGAAACACAATAAAATATAAAACGTAAAACTATGGTGATTAAGTTTGGTTTTCTTTGTAAACTAATGTTCAGGTAAGTACAAAACTATGAAATGGACATTATAGGGTATTTATTTTATTTTATTACTGGTACTGCAATGGCAATAGTTTGTACTATTTCTCATATCATGCATAGATTCAACTGTATTATGGATTAAAAAACTTTCTGGGTCAGAAATAAGGTACAATTACTGTTTCTACAAAAATGTAAGTATTAAGATTTAATCCATTAACATACTGGTTGTGTTAAATTTCGGAACACAATTGGTGACTGCCATTGCTTTCACTTAGTGCAGCAAACCCTTCTTCTTCTTCCTCTTTTCTTCTGTTCCTCTTCTTTTTCAATTTTTCATGTCTTTATGTTAGAAGAAGGCTCTTGTGCCACAAACGTACCTTGAAATTGGACTCTTGCTGAAAAATGGATCTTGTTTCACAAATGATATTTGGATCCAATGGCAGGATGTGTTTAAGTATTTTGTTTCAAAATTTTGATTGAAAATGAAAGATTTTCTATGAAATAATACACTTTTCTGGAACAGCTAAACATCTGGATACTGAGTAGATTGAATTCATGCTTTAAGTTAAAAAATTAGTTTTGTGCTTTTCTGTCAAAAATATGAAAGAAGTGCAATAAGTGGATTGCACATAAGCATTCTATGTCTGGGGAAAACTCAAACAGATGGTCTTTGAAATATTCTTTAGTAAACATATAATAGTAATCCAAAGGATGAATAAAATATTTCCTGCATTATTCAAAATCACCACATTAGAGTATTGAAGAAGATTTTGTTTTTGTTTTTGTTTTTGCTTTTGTTTTTGAGATAGGGTCTCACTCTGTCAGCCAGGCTGGAGTGCAGTGATGCAATCTCAGCTTACTGCAACCTCTGCCTCCCGGGTTCAAGCGATTCTCCTGCCCAGCCTCCCAAGTAGCTGAGATTACAGGTGCGTGCCACCATGCCTGGCTAATTTTTTGTATTTTAGTAGAGATGGGGTTTCATCGTGTTGCGTTGGTCTCGAAGTCCTGAGCTCAGGTGATCCACCCACTTCTGCCTTCCGAAGTGCTGGAATTACAGGTATGAACCACTATGCCCAGCCCTGAAGGGTTTTTTCTTTTTCTTTTTTTTAAGGAATTTCCTGATATTTCCAAAGAACTTTTAAGAGAACTTCAAATGTTTCAGTGACCAAGCTATTACATTTCTACACATTTTTACAAGAAAATATTTATAATTTGGAGATATGCACAAGATGCAATGTTCATCACAATACAGTTTACAATGGTGAAAACTAGAAAGCAACCTAAATATCGAAAAGTAGAGGAGGATTGGTCATATAAATTACAGAAATCAACTCCATGGAAGACTATATAAGCATAAGTAATTATGTAGCTCTATATTATGAGAAATTGCACTGTTGATGTATTAATAAGTTTTTGTTTGGTTGGTTGGTTGGTCGGTTGGTTGGCTTTTTTTTTTTTTTGAGATGGAGTCTCACTCTGCCACCCAGTTTGGAGTGCAGTGGCAAGATCTCGGCTCAGTGCAAGCTCCATCTCCTGGGTTCACGCCATTCTCCTGCCTCAGCCTCCCAAGTAGCTGGGACTACAGGCACCCGCCACCATGCCCAGCTATTATTTTTTTTGTATTTGTAGTAGAGTCAGGGTTTCACCGTGTTAGCCAGGATGGTCTTGATCTCCTGACCTTGTGATCTGCACGCCTCAGCCTTCCAAAGTGCTGGGATTACAGGCGTGAGTCACCGCGTCCGGGCAATATGTTTTTTAAAAATGCCACAGAACTCTAGAGTGTGATTCAAACTATGTTTAAAACACACAGAGGTAGCCCTTGTGGGAAAAAAAATCTGGAAAAATATCCCTCAAAATACTGCAACGAATATAAAGACCAAATTCCTCCTAGGGTCTCTTCTCACTCTCGTTCATTACTGAATAATATTGGATAGACCATTTATATATTGCCTCTTTCTATTTAAAAAGACATTAACCTTCTCCATTAATTTCTAATACTTCCCATCTAGACATCTGTAAATGTGAAGTATTAGCATACTCTGGAGTGTTTTCCAATACCTACAATCAACTCTCGAACTCACTGGACACCAGCTAGGTGTTCAACAACTTAATTCAATTCTGATACTAACCACCCAGCGTTAGCACAGACTCTACAGCTTAAGAGCTCAGTCCCACAAAACTGCCCCCTGCTTCAAATGTCAGTTGCAAGTCCTGGGCCTCCTGTGCTTCGGGCCAACCAGATATAAATGGGAGCTTCCTATGAACCCCTCCTAAAGTTCCATAACTTGTTAGAATGACTCACAGAACTCGGGAAGACACTTTACTTACATTTACCAATTTATTATAAAGGATACAAATGAACAGCCAGAAGAAGAGGTACACAGGCAAGATCTGGAAGGGTACAGGGCACAGCAGCTTCCATCCCCATGGGGTACTCCATGCTCCCACTGCGTGGACGTGTTCACCAAATTGGAAACTCATCAAATCTCATTTTAAGAGTTTTTATAGAACTTAATCTCCAGTCTTCCCCACCCCCTCCCTGGGGGACTGGAAGTTCCAGCCCTATAATCAATTGGTCTTTCTAGTGACCAGTCCCATCTTGCTGCTATATAGGGGCCCCACCCTAAGTCACCTCATTAGTATAAACTCAAGTGTAATAAAAAGGGATTCAATAACAAAATATACTCCTATCACTTGGGAAATTCTGAAGGATTTTAAGCGCTCTGTGCCAGGAACCAGAGATAAAGACCAAATATATTGCTTATGATAGCACACATACTTAGAAGGATGATCACTTATGGGAAATTGTATAGAAAAGGGTAACTGGTAGCATTTTCTAACCTCACTATGAGTAAGATACAAGTCCATATTCTCTGTAATTGTACAGAAGCTAACATTTTTGGGCCACACTCTTTCTGTATCTATAAGAGATCTCTTGAGAGATTGAGTAAAGGGGAACTCTGCACATTCCCCCAAATTTCTTTTCTTCCTTTTATGAAAACGAGTAAGACTTGAGAGTGGTCCTGTACCTCCAAATGAGGATCATGAAAAATGGAATGTGAAGAGGAGACTGCAGTGTTCCTTATGTGTATAGTGAAGTGCAGGAAACAAAATAGCAGTACAACAGTGATAAATACAACTAGGCCCCAGCCTTTGGCAAGGACCTTGATGTACATTTTCTCATTTATTTTTTGCAACAACTCTGATTGGAAGGTACTTTTAGTCCATTTAACAGCTAAGAATACTGGACTTTGGAAAAGTTAACTTGTCCTAGATTTATTATAAATGGCACACACAAAATTTGAATCCTGATCTGATTCTCAAGCTCTCAAATATCACAATGAACTAGAAAAAAACAAATGCAAATTGGTACCCTGGCAAGTACTGTTCTTGTCCTATGTCCCAAGATTCCAAAACTTTTATAATCTGAAAGTTTGCTCTTCTCACACGCGTGAGCATGCGATCGCTCCCTTTCTCCTGTGTCAGGTGGTCAAGTAGAAGAAGAATAATTTCCTCAGGTGCAGTAGGTGATGTCTTTTGGCAGAGTAATTTCTATTCTCAAAACTCCTCAATGGTTCCCCACCACTGTATCAGTTAGGATTAAGTCTGTCTGCTTGTGATAGGCAAGCTACAATAACACAAGGAATTATTATTTTATTCAAAATGAGTTTGGAGGCCAGGTACAGTGGCTCACACCTGTAATTCCAGCACTCTGGGAGGCCAAGGCGGGTGGATCACCTGAGCTCAGGAGTTTGAGACCAGCCTGAGCAACATGGTGAAACCGCGTCTCTACTAAAAATACAAAAATTAGCCAGGTGTGGTGGCATGCACCTGTAATCCCAGCTACTCAGGAGGCTAAGGCAGGAGAATCACTTGAGCGGGTAGGTGGAGGTTGCAGTGAGCCAAGACCCCGCTGCTGGACCCCAGCCCAGGTGACAGGAGTACAATCCTGTTTAAAAAAAAAACACCAAAAAATTAGTTTGGAGGCAGGCAGTTTAGAGGGGCATGTTGGCTTCAGTCATCAGGGACTCAGGCTTCTCCTATCTTTCTGCTTCATCCTTAGAACTTGGTTTTCATCCTCTGGGTCACTTGTGGGACCTGTATGGTTGCTGGAGAATCTAATAGCAGAAATGGTGAAAGGGATATCCCCAGATGTCTGTTTCCCTTTCATAGACTTCCCTGAAAGGCACACGTAACATTTCCACTTGTACATCATTGACCAGAACTTAATCGCATAGCCACGCCTAACCGTGATGGAGACCAGGAAATGTCTTTTATTTAAACATATTGTTGCCCCTAATATTTTTGTTGTTTTACTAATAAAGTAGAAGTGAATGGATATTAGGCAGGCATTTAACAGTCTCTGCTACAACTGCCTATGGAATTAAACACAAATTTATATCGACAGACTCTAGCATCATCCTACCTAATTGGTCTTGTATCTGACTCTTTGGATGCTATTCCACATTTTTATGTCTCTTCTTCTTCTTTTTTTTTTTTTTTTTTTCCCGAGACAGAGTCTCGCTCTCTTGCCCAGGCTGGAGGGCAGTGGAGCAATCTCAGCTCACCGCAAGCCCTACCTCCCAGGTTCACGCCATTCTCATGCCTCAGCCTCCTGAGTAGCTGGGGCTATAGGCTCCTGCCACCATGCCCGACTAATTTTTTGTATTTTTGTAGCAGAGACTGGGTTTCACCGTGTTAGCCACAATGGTCTCGATCTCCTGACCTCGTGATCTGCCCGCCTTGGCCTCCCAAAGTGCTGGGATTACAGGCGTGAACTACCGTGCCCAGCCTATCTTTATGTCTCTTCTTATACTGTTCCCTTTACATGGAATATTTTCCCTTTTCTCTTACCATCAGCCTCTTACCTATCCTTTAAGGAATACTTGATGTGCTGCTTGAAGTCATTTCTGATCTTCCCAACTGATTTGATCACTCCCACCTTCAAACTCTCACAAAATGACTGACTTAAACTTCCCAGACACCACTTTCTTTATGTCATTTCGCTGCTCTAAATCTTCGGTATCTTTTTATTTTCTCATAGAACATGTCTGAAACGTACTCAGGTGGCAGGGCACCAAATAGTCTCGTTCTCAAGAAAGCATCATGAATGGAAAGATGTTTAATTAATTAATTGATTCAGTCAACAAATAATTATAGTGACCCTATTATGCACATACACTGTGCTAGGTGCCTGGTACATGTTTAAAAGTAAGACGTTGTCAAAGCAAGCTTTATAGTTTCTTTCTGATTTTTTTTTGTTGGGATTTGTTTACTATTTTTATGTATTTTTATGTCTCAGTGCTTGTTTATAGCTAAACAAGAGCAAAAAATCAAAGATTTCAAGAAAGCATATGTGAAAACCCTAAATAAAATATTTTACCCATTAATCAATTGATTTCTTTCTATGAATTGGGAAAATAAAGTGACTATTTGATTTTACCAATAAAACCCCTTGATACAAATCAAGGCACACTAACTTCACAAGAATCTAGCATGAGAACCACCACAGTGAGTCTAAACTTTACCCCTTCAATGTTCCCTCAAATCTGTATATTTCCAAAGATTCTCTCTTAGGTTGTAATACTACACAATACTATGCCTCAAATATCAATTAAAAGTAATCGCAAAAGGTGCAATTACTTTTGGGTCAACCTAATATATGTTGAAGATCTCAGATTATTTATCTCCAGCACCAGACTCCTCTTAGCTTCAAAACCAAATAATCAAATACTTACTGAACACTTCTTTTACAAGCCAAATAGGGAAAAGATCAACTTTCCCACAAAAGATGGGGAAAGAACAAGAGTAGAAAGGAGAGAAGAAAGTTGAAAATGGCCAGTAAATTTATGAAAAACATCGACTCATCAGAAATCAAAGAAATATAAGTTAAAACAAAAATTAAAATATTAATACGATTTTCCCCAGCTAAACTGACAAAATGTGTAAGAAATGATAATATCTAATGTTTGATGGTAGGAGGGTTTAGAGCTCTCATATATAGCTTAAGGGAGAATAAATTGTGAGCGATTGAATATATAAAGGGACAATGGCCAGACCATATATTAAAATAGAATCCAGACACACAGTCTGGAGCAAGCTGCAGCAATTGCCCAGGAAATCAAGCCATTGTTTACAATAGACAACCCAGGAATCTAGCCTGACAGTCAAACTGCCATCTCTAGTAACAATCCAGGAACCTTAACTGTAACCTCTGAAACAATCAGCCTAAAATGACCAGGACTTTATTGGTAGTTGACAACTTCCTTAATTTTTACCCGCACTTCCAACTAACGCCAACCAGAGAAAACCAAATATCCACCCCTAACCAATTATGTAGGTTGCCCCGCTTCTAGTTAGCCCACCTGCAGCTTTCTCATGCCAACAGCCTCCAACCAGGGCCTACCTGAAGCCTTCCCTTTTTCCAGCTTTCCACTCTTGTGCCTGTCTTTGAGTCTCTGCCACAGCGCAAGTGCTGGTGGCTGACTGCCTTTCTAGAGCAAGCTCTGAATAAATCCTCAATGGCATTTCTCACTTGAATGGTTTTTATTTCTACAGTTGATACCACCTTATATTAGAGCATTTTCTAAAATTATGCACAGGTATGTTAATTAGATGCACTTAAAGTATGCAACAAAATATAATGATTATATACATTACTTTTCATAGGATGGAATTATAAGGTGAAATCGTGTTTTATTAAAATCATGTTTTAGAAGAATATTTTGCAATGTTATTGTGAAACAGTCTTGAAATATGACTAAGTAAAAAAAAAGTAAATGACAAAACTTGGTAATATGATCTTTGCTGGAAAAAGTTTTTAAATAAATACAGAGAGAGAAAGAGAGAAGGGAAAGGAGGAAGAGAGAGAGAGGAAGAAGAGAAGAAAAAAGAAAGGCATATATCTAACAATCATAATCTAAGTGGAGAAATCATGAGTGGTTTTAGAATTTTATTTTATAATTTATTGTATTTTTCCAGTTATCTATCATGAACACATAGTACTTTTGTAATTAGAAAAATGTAATTTAAAAAAATCTAATGTGGTTGCTCAGGGAAATTTCCAATAAGCTATGTCTTAAAATGACATTTAGAATATTAGAAGGTAACAGGTTTCAGTGGGTACAGTTTTGGAAAAAACTAAACTGCAAAATAAGCTGAGGCTGTCCAATTTGCTAAAGATAACATCAATATTCTTTTAGCTATTTGGTACAGTTAATTAAATAAAAGCTAAAATTATAGCTTGGCGTTAGTAGTGTAACGTGGTGTAAATTTGCTTGTCGTTAGCTGTCAGACTTTTAGATTGAGAAAGGTAGCAATCTAAGAAGGAATGGAAGCTGAAGGTTGGGAAAATAATCTACAACACATCCCCTAATTAGCAAGGGCGTAAGAGTGAATTATTTTAACTTTCTCTTTCCACTTCACTGATTTTTCAAGTTTCCTGAATTTATAAATGCTATTTAATAATGGAAAATATAGAAGCCATTCACATTGTTTTAGCAATGAAATAATGCTATTGTCATGAATAAAATGGCTATAATTTGAGTTAGTAAACTGCTTCAGACCTACGAAACAAGCATATGATACAGATCCTTGAAACCAGTGAGCCACTCTACAAATATAAGGTCTTAGGTCTGTTTTCTGAAGTCTATTAACAATTTTAGGTCCTATAGACTGAGAATGAGAAGTTGAATCTTACCTTTACCTCCATATGTTTTTTGTTTTGTTTTGCTTTTTTGTTTGTTTGTTTTTTTTTTTTTTTTGAGATGGAGTCTTGCTCTATCACCAGGCTGGAGTGTAGTGGCGTGGACTCACTGCAACCTCTGCCTCCCAGGTTCGAGCGATTCTCCTGCCTCAGCCTCCCGAGTAGCTGGGACTACAGGAGTGCGCCACCACGACCGGCTGATTTTTGTATTTTTAGTAGAGGGGGGGTTTTACTATGTTGACCAGGATGGTCTCGATCTCTTGACCTCAGGGGATCCACCTGCCTTGGCCTCCCAAAGTGCTGGGATTACAGGTGTGAGTCACTGCGCCCAGCCCTTTACCTCCATATCTTGAAGCTGGGAGAGGGTGGACCGATTATATGCAAGAAAAAAAGCAGGTGATTTGACACAGAATCAGTGACTGTTAGGCTGACTACTCCTCAAACTTTAAAGTATATGCATATGACTGAGGGATATTATTAAAATCCAGATTGTGGTTAAACAAGTCTTTCAAAGGGCCCCAAATTCTTCATTTTTAACAAGCTCCTAGGTAGTCTTTGGACTATACTTAGAGTAGTTGGAGAGTACAAGACCGCTTAGATAAGAGAGTCTCAAACTCTCACTTCACATGAGAAAATGGGGTTTGGAGTTCACATGTGAATTTCATCCTGTCCACTGGCCCAGCATGAACCTGCTAGTTCATAGTAGGTTTCTTCCTCTAATCTACCTTTCCATACCTGTGTCTCTTCCCTTTTCCAGTCTCTCCAAAAGGAAAGAGGCTGATAATATTTTATTGTAATCAACAGAGTATACTGAATGCGGAACAAACTTGGGGAATTGAGAGTTTCTACGGTTAAATGAGCAGAGGAAAATCTGTAAACTTTGGCTGTATCTTTAATAAGACCCATAACACCCTTTTTGAGAAACAGAAAGAGAATAAACATTCTCATTCCAGAAAAGTAGAAAGGCCAGGAAGGCCCAGAGTGGATGGCCTTCAGCTTTGCTTGCTTGGGCGGCTTGACTTCTCACTGAAATAAAATGGAACCATAAAACAAAAATGTGTGGGTAAGACAGTGGCAATAATCCTCTGTTTTCCTTCTTCATCCCAATCTCATCTGTTCACCATAGAAGAGGAGATTGCCAAGTTGGAGAGACTGTAGTTCTAGAGGTTTATGGGTGGCTGTCACTCATAATGGGAAAGAGAAAGTTAGAGTTTGTGAGGAAAATCAGAAAAGTAGAAGATCTCATTTTATCTCTCTTTCCCGTGGATACTGGACTGAGAGCTTCCACAGTCTCTTTGGTCTGTATTAAAGTCTTTCTGGGATCTGGAGTTCACCATGAGCAATGTTTGACCCTGGACTGCTTTGCAAGATATTTCAGAAACTCTTGGGTTAGGTTTATACTTGCCCTAGGTTTATACTTAGGACATTGGGTGATTGCTTATGGATTTCTTTTTTCTTTTTCTTTTTTTTTTTCAGATAGGGTCTCACTCCATTGCCCAGGCTGGAGTGCAGTGGCACCATCAAGGCTCACTGCAGCCTTAACCCCCACTTCAGCCTCCTGAGTAGCTGGGACTACAGGCGCACACCATTATGCCCGACTAATTTTTGTATTTTTTGTAGAGACAGAGTTTTGCCATGTTGTGCAGGATGGTCTCCAACTCTTGAGCTCATGAAATCTGACTGCCTTGATCTCCCAAAGTGCTGGGATTACAGGTGAAAGCCACTACACCTGGCTGCTTATAGACATTTAAATGCCCCAGGGTGGTCTATCCTGTTGGCTGAGTGATTAGCCCACTGGAAGAGGAACCCCAGCAAGGCTTGGAGGAAGAAGATGGAGGTAAGGCTGTTTAGGCCCTGGGGAGAAGACAGGTGTCTCAGAGATGATGTCACCTTGGCTTCTGGGCCATTGAGGAATCATGGGTTGAGCAAGCTACAGACAGAGTACTGAGTCCATGACTTCCTACTGGGTCAGACTCAATAAGGCACAGGGAGTCAAAAATGTACTGAGGCAACCACCACATGCTGCCATTTGCGATGCCCTCTACTGGTCACTAGCTACTCCAGTGAATGGAAAATTTTAAATGTCTGTCTTTGGATAAGGTGCTGCAGATTCCTGAGGATTAAGAAGAAGAATTCATAATGTTCAGAAACATGGAGAGAGGATCACTCATTCTGAAGGCTGGAATACAGTGGTTGTGCAGATTTTGACCAAAGACAACTTCATATTGTGTCTCCACTTGAACATTTACCTATTGAATATCCTCAACAAAAGTTTAACATTTAATTTATTAAACAATAGAGATTCTTTTTTAAAATCAATGTTCATATGACAGGAGAAGACAACTTAAAGTAGCAAGCAAAAATAATAATATTATTTGTTGGTGTATAAATTTTCTCTGGCTCTCCACTGCAAAGACTGCTTTATATTCACTGAATGTACTTAAAAAAGAGAGAGAGAAAAAAAGGATAAGAACACTTTTAGAGTAAGCAGCATTTGGCAATCACAGAGACTTTGGCATCAGACAGGGCTGAATTCTGTTACTAGTTCTGCTTCTTAATAGCTGCATGACCTCTGAGCTATGGTATTCTCCCCTATAAATGGTGATGATGGTAGGAATTGCTGTGAGGATTAAATGAGATAATTTATGCAAAGCTATAAACCCAGGGCGTGATATAGTTAAGTCCTTAATAAACACTAGAATAACTACAGAAACAAGAACAACAATAAAATAAGCTATAGTATTAGCAATGGTTATGTTCAGATTCTTCAAAGCAGAACTCCATTGAGTTTGGAGAATTGGCAGCAGAAATGAGCCCCAAGAGGTCCGTCCCCTAGAAGAGATTTCCAGGCTCAGATGAAGCTAAAACTACATTTCCCAGAAGGCCCCGGGCCCAGGGTCTGGTTTCCTCTCATTTCCGGGTCTGTCATGTGATTCTCCGGTCGCGCCATGGCGGAAGCAGAGGAGCAGGTAAAGGGTGCAGTTGGTAGTTGAGGGCACAGGGATATGGAGACTAGGGTGGGCTGTTTGGGGAGGGTGGAGTGGAGTGGGTGGAGGTGCGGAGCTGCTGGAAGAGGGCAACGCAGGCCCGCGGCAGGGCGGGATGGGACGGTGAAAGTTGCTTTCGGAGAGCAGAGAGGATGCCAGCCCCGGGAGGGCACCTGGGGAAAGCGCACCGACACACCCCCGCCTTCGGGAGGCGGCCTTTCCTCGGGTCCCATCCCTGTGCCCTTTGCCCAGTGAAATTTTGGCATGAAGGCAGGCCAGGCTACCCCAGGGACTGACTGCCTGTGGGAGGCGGAAGAGAGGCCAGGTGACTGAAATTTACGTTGCTTTCCACTTGAAGTAGGACAGTAAGAACTAGGAGAGAGTAGACGATGAGTTTTGTTTTGTATCGGATTTAGGTACAGAACTGGAGCACTGTTACGGTGCAGCAGGGATTAAGTGCATCGGTTCTGGAGCAAAAATGCCTGGGGTCCAAGTGCTGGTTCCTTTTCTTACTCAATGTGTTACTTTGAGCTACTGATTTAACTTTCTAGTGTAAGATGGGGATAATAATAGGACCGTCCTCAGAGTGTGGTTTAAGATGGAGAGCGTTTATACACAAAGTTAGAGTGCTTAGAACTATTGGGCTCAGTAAAAGTTAAATGGGATTATTTGTGGCTGGCAGTATCCAGTCAACAACTGGCAATGTGGCACTGGAGTTTAGCGTAGAAATTAGTGATGGGAATACGGATTATTTTCATATAGCGGTAGTGGTAATCCCACGTTTTATGAAATGACGAAGTAAAATAAAAAAGACAAAAAAGTGAAGCAGACCAAAAGAGAGGCTAGAACTTGGGGGAGATAACCTGAGTTTCCTTTTCCAGTGTTATTTCAGTTGGATACTGTTTTTCCTCACAAGTTAACAGGGCTGTTAGCAGTGATTGTCTCTAAACAGTGACTTGATGGGCTGTTTAGTGTCGTAAGACATTTACCTAGTTCAATAATTTTTACTATTTTCAACATACTTCATTTGTTTTTACTTCATAGTGAAAATTTGCTCTGTATATGTTTTACATATGCCAATAATTGAGACATTTGACTAGGATGAAATTTGGTTTGGCTGGTCCTTGTGATAACAAGATAACAAAATCTCTTATCTAACACTAGAACCTCACATTTCCATTCTAGCAATTAAAAGGAAAACGCTCAATAAGAACGTATCATTTCATGACTGCCATTGCTCGTTTGAATAAGGGCGAGATTGTTTTTCACATTGTGCATCTATTTCATGTTGAAATGTTTGTTTCATGGTTTGATTTAAAAGCAAAAAACTGAGTTTCATATGTTCTTAGATATAGTATAATAAAAATGGAGAGAGTTGCTCTTAGAAAAACCAGTGTTTTTTCTTCCCTTGAAAAAAACCTGTGAAATATTTACCACTGTTTAGTGCCGAAGAAGAATTTGACAAAGTTGTCGGATGTAAAAATGACGCATACAAAGTTAGGGATATAATAATGTTTCACATTTGTACATTATTTTCTAGTTTTAAGACCCTTCCATATTGCATTTGGTCTTCTAAAAGAATTCTGTGAGGTAAATGTTTATTCTTATACATGGGTGAAACACCTCTGATGTTCCAGACTTTCTAGTGGCTTCTAATCTTATTCAGAGGAAAAGCCACAGCCATTACAGTAGCCTGGTTGCCCCACAGGACCTTGACCCAGCTGCCTCTAGCCACCTTTTCTTGACCTCGTTTTTCCAACTACCCTTCTGTGATTCTGCATCGACTGTACTGGCTTTCTTATTCTTCAAAAAGCCAGGCAGGTCCTACCTCAGGGACTTTGCTCATGCTGTTTCTTTTTGAGGAACGCTGACGTTTACAGGCTTTCTTCCTCATTTCCTTCATGTCTTTGTCCAAGTGTTCTTTTCCATTGCGACCTTCCCTCACCATGCTTTGAAACATTCCTGCATTATTTTTCTCTATAATGTGCATCACCGTTTGACATACTGTATTTTAAAATTTGTTGTTTTTTTTCCCCTGTATATTGCTGTGTACCTCTCACCACAGAGCTTGGAACATCATGACAAGGATTTATTCACTGTTGTATGTTCAATACCTAGAATATTGCTTGGTACTTAATAAAATGTGTTAAATGATTGACTTTTACTGATAAGCAAATTGAAATTCAGGCAACTTGAGTAACGTGCTCAGGCTTATATCTATAATATAAATCTCCAGTCCTCTGTCCCCAAAGCTCATGACTTTTCATTAGAATATCCTACCTTTTTAAAATATATGTAGGAACCTCAATCTAAATTGTTATTTTTTAGTTTATAAAGTAGCATTAGCCCTTTTCATTTTAATGATTTTCCCTCAAGCCATCATTCCACCTTTGATACTTTAACAGCCTAATATATAGTTGGAGTGGGCATTCTCCTCTCCAATGGTGTGAATATCTTTCTTAAAAAGACCAGTGGTGGGCCAGGCACAATGGCCCATCCCTATAATCCCAGCGCTCTGGGAGGCCGAAGTGGGGCGATTGTTTGAGCCCAGGAGTTCAAGACAAGCCTGGGCAACATAGCAAAATCCTGTCTCTACAAAAATTACAAAAATTAGCGAGGCATGGTGGTGTGTGCCTGTAGTCCCAGCTACTTGGGAGGCTGAGGTGGGAGGATTGCTTGAGTCAAGGAAGTCGAGGTAGCAGTGAGCCATGATTGTGTCACTGCACTCCAGCCTGGGCAACAGAGCAAGACCCTGTTTCAAAACAAAACAAAACAAAAAATCCCCCCCCAGCAGTCTATTGTAAATGGCTGAAAGAAACAAACATTTACAAATTGTTAAGTTCTTTTTTTTTAAAGAAAGCTAGTAATTGTACCTAATCTTATCTTTTATAGATTAAAAATGGTTAAGCTTTTCTCTGTTTTTTTTTTTTTTTTTTTTTTTGCATTTGACAGTAGGAAGCCATTGAAATCTGATGGCGGTAGTAGGACTTTATTATATCATTTTTTTAAAAGCTAAAAGTGTATAAAAATGGAGAAAATTGGGCTGGGCTGGGTGCGGTGCGGTGGCTCATGCCTGTAATCCTAGCACTTTGGGAAGCCAAGGTGGGTGGATCACCTGAGGTCAGGAGTTGGAGACCAGACTGGCCAACATGGTGAAACCCTGTCGCTACTAAAAATACAAAAAAATTAGCCAGGCAGTGGTGGTGGGCGCCTATAATCCCAGCTACTTGGCAGGCTGAGGCAGGAGAATCACTTGAACCCAGTAGGCAGAGGTTGCAGTGAGCCGAGATTGTGCCATTGCACTTCATTCAGCCTGGGTGACAAGAGGGAGACTCCATCTCAAAAAGAAAAAAAAAAAAAAAAAAAAAAGGAGAAAATAAACTGTTCTATTGAACTTTTTAGAAAACTTGACATAATTTTTTTTCTTGGTATCATGTATCATGAATGCCAGTGATCTCCAGAATTAGCAACACAAAACTAAACGTCTCCACATTATCTTTCCTGAGTGGTGGTGTTTCTCTCATGATTGCTCCCCTCCCCCTTCATTTTCAGAAGAACCAAAATAGTGACATCTGCAGTGAGTTATTGTGATATAAAACAGCTCAGAGGATCTAAAACTAAAAACACTTTTTAGATATGAATGAAAATTTTTTTTATAAGTCTTTGGGAAATCCTTGCTTTTGCCTAATATGGTAAAGGTAGTTGTCAAAAGTAACTACATATATATTTTATAGTTTACAGAAAAAACGAATACCCTGCATTCTGCCTGGAAATCTTCTAACCAGCAGTTTTACTTAGCTCCAAAACGATTTATAGTTGACCTTCATAATCACAGATGCCCAACAGTATTTGTCCATATCTTTCTTATGAATAACATTCTGCTTGAAGTCTGGTTGTTTGTGTATTTGTCTTATCTCTCCTAGAGATTGCTGAGTCTTCAAGAATAAGAACAAGAACTTACTCATGTCTGTATCTTCCACAGGGCTAGTGCTTTCTAGGTACTAAGTGTTTACTACAGTGTTTAAATGAATTTATTAAGGGGAAAATAGCATTTCAAATTGTCAAATTGTAAATTAGTAGGATTTGCATGAAATTATTTTATCTTACTTGAACCTTTTGTAAGTTATTAATTCAGATGTAATGTGGATTACATCTCTCCTATAATGTGGATTACATTCTATACTTTCTTTACTCTTGCCTGCTCCCCAGGTATCCTTTGATCTTTCCTACTCAACCAGCCTGGACCCTGCCTGGTCCATTAAAGTATTTCCACGATTAGACCATCTATTTCTTAACCACGTAGGAGAGTTTCTACTTTGAATTCTCCTTCTGCATTTTAGAAATTAGGGGATTTCTGTCCTTATTGTAGATTACTTATGGATTATTAGATGTCACATTTGTCATGTATATCCCTGTGTGATTATGTTACAATAAAAATCAAATCAATACAAATTTGCGTGCCTCAATTTTCTTGCCTGTAAACTGGGAATTTTACTCTCTCAAACTTTTGTGAGTATGAAGTATGTCAAAACTTTTGTAAGTATAAACTATGTAAAACTGGATAGGTTGAAATGGTCGTATAAATAAGACAGAGGTTAATCATCGAAACCTGGACTTGGCTTACGTACGCCCAATTCTTTTTCTTACAGTTTGGCTAAGATAGATATTTTAAAGGCAGCGTTACTACTAACTAAAGGAAAAATAAAACCCAAACAAGAAGTTTTAAAAGTATAGAATCAGATTTTTAGAGGGCGCACTCTCCCATCATGTAACTAAAATGCAGTCACAAATTAGTTTTGCTTTACTTGTGGATTGCTTTATTAGTTTTTCCACTTATTTTCACCTGAGTTGGTCGGCTAGAGGCCAGTTCACTAGTTGATTATTAGTGGCCTCCCCCACACCCACATTAACACCTTGGAGAGAGGACACTCATCAGATCAGGGGCTTCTGTGTCTCATGCTACTTCCCATTCATGGCTGTGCAGTCCCCTGTTGCCTCTGTTTCTTCTTGATGCCTGGGCCTCCTTATGGTTTTTTTTGTTTTTGTTGTTGTTAAAAACCACTTGTGATTCCAGGCTCTTATTTTAAACCTACTGAATCAGAATCTGTGAAGATGGACTGTATTAGTGGGTATTAGCTAACTCCCCAAACTGAGTTTTGATGATTCTGATGCAAAGCCAGATTTGGGACTGGATCATCGGGTCGCCAGGTTTGTCCTTTTTTCCACGCTGGGGCAGACATCAAGGTTTTTCTTCATTTGCAGAATAACATGAGTGCAGTAGCTGAGCCCAGTGGGTGGAGTGGGCTTGGTAACCTGAGTCCTCATCTTTCCTACTCCACCAGTGTAGTCCCTGAGTATCTAAAACTGGCCACAACTCCTTTGAGGTTTTTGAAATTGAAGCTCTGTGACAACAGAGATATCACGTACGTACCACACAAAATATTTCCTCCTTCCTCTGCCTGTATCAGACAGTGCCTATATCAGAACTCCCTTATTATGCTCAGCTAGGGCACACAGTTTGTTGGAAAGAGAGAGAAGGTGGCAGTACCTCAGTGAGTGTTCACATGTACCTCCAGGCATAGATGGAGATAGATGATTTCTTGGAGCTTGGTCTCTGCTCGTTTTTTTCCTGCAACACAGAGCCAGGTGAGCCCTCCTGCAAAGTTTGGAGTGGCCTTCCTCAGGCCCCAGCCTACCATTTCTCCCCCAAATTCTGTTTTTGTTTCCCGACAGTACGTGGGCACTTACAATTCTGAGGACTTCACAACCCAGGCAAGTCCTGGATCCTCTCTCCTGGGCTGACAGTCTTCCTTTTCACCACTTCTGACCTCTGAGGCCAGCTGGGCCAAACCTTCTCCCAGGCCACTGTCATAGGGTTCTGTGCTGATGGGAGGATTAGGGGTGGGGGTTGGTTAAAAGCCTATGTTAGAGAAGTCTTCTAGGAGCTTAAGTAATTATTGGAATTGCTGCATCCTTGTTTGATGCTACTTTCCTGCAGTTCCCTTTCTGTAACTGTCCTACAGTTCATAAGCTAATAATTCAGATGTGAATCTGGAGAAAATGTGCTTGTTATTGCTCATAAGGGAAAGGCAATATATGGAGGAGGAAGAAGATTGTTCTAGATTGGCAGCTTATCTCATCATCATCACCAGCAACATGTTTTTTCAGTAGGATATTGGGAGACAAAGAGGGCAAAGCCTTTGGGTTTATCCACAGCATATATATAATGAGAACTAGTAGGACAAGACATTTAATATTAGGTGCTAACTGAGGGGCATGGGAAGAAACGTAAAAACCAAGATGTTGAAGAGAGAGTGAAGGTCCTCAGGCTGAGTGCCTGGCAACCCCTCCCTGGGGTATCCCCGAGAGGTCCACTGAGCCTGTAGAGCATTCCATCAGGATGAGTGCAGGATGGGGCCAGGGGCCTTCTAAATGGAGGGAATGACATGAGGAAAGTAAAGAGCAAGCAGCACAAACTCAGGCAGGCAGGTGGTGGTGCACATGAGCAGGAGTGCCTTGGTGTTGGAAACTGGGAGTGGTGGGGGTGGTGGAGTGCATTCTGTCCTGGGTGTATGTTGTTTGGAACTGTGGATCCTATGTAGACATACAGTCAGAAGTACAGGTTTTTATATGGAAGCTTTTTTAAAAACACCATCCAGGCCAAACAAAACACCTGCAGGCCATATCCAGACGCCAGGCCACTGATTTGCCACTTGTGGCATAGAGATACAAGCAGTGTCTCGGCGAGGGGTCCTCCAGTGTGGCTGGAGGGTCTCAGGTTTGTGGAGAAAGTGGGGAGTGAGGCTAAGGGTCTGTTGGGGGCCAGACTGAGAAGGACTTTGACTGCTTTGCTGGGGAATCTGAAAGCTATTCTTCAGGCTGGGGCACTACTGAGGGTTGTTTGAGGAGGGCAGTGGCCATTTGGTCTGTGCTTTGGGAAGATAATCCTGATGGCAGGTGATGAGTATATTAGGCCACATGTCAAGGCACAGAAATCATTAGGTAAAGCTGTTTGGGTAGGTGATTGGGCTTAAGGGATTGGTTGGCAAAAGAAAGGTAAAGTGAAATGTTTCTGACTTTAGCTGTCAATCTGTTACCCAGAATTGGCCCAGCTAGACATTTGTATCACTGGGTATCTTCCAGCCTATCACTTTTGCTTTGATCAGAACAGCACTTTTTTTGTTTTAAATTGTAGTAAAATATTCATAGCATAAAATTACCATTTTAAACATTAAAAAAGTTGAAAACATTTTTTTGTAGAGACAGGATCTTTCTATGTTGCCCACGCTGGTCTCAGATTCCCTGGCCTTAAGCAGCCCTCTTGCCTCAGCCTCCCCAAGTGCTGGGATTACAGGTGTGAGCCACCCCCGCCTTAATCATTTTTAAGTGTATGATTCAGTGACATTAAATATACTCACATTGTTGTGCAACCATCACCACTGCTGTCGTTTTGATGTTTGTCCACCTAATATCTCATGTCCCCCCAGTATTAGAGGTGGGCGGTGTTTGAGTCATGGGGGCAGATCTCTCATGATGGCTTGGTCCCATCATTGAGACAGTTAGTTCTCTCTATGAGTTCCCACGAGAGATGGTTGTTAAAAAGAGCCTGGCACCTCCCCATTGCCCTCTTTTGCTTCCTGTCTTGCCATGTGATCTCTGCATATGCCAGCTACCCTTCAACCTACTGCCATGAGTAGAAGCAGCCTGAGGCCCTCATCAGAAGCAGATGCTGGTGCCATGCTTCTGGTACAGACTGCAGAACCATGAGCCAAATAACACTCTTTTCTTTATAAATTAACCAGCCTTAATTAGGTATCCCTTTAGAGCAACACAAATGTACTAAGACAACCACTCTGCCTCTCTGGAACTTTTAGTCCTCACAAACTGAAACTCTGTACCCATTTAACAATAACTCCCCACCACATCCTCCCTCTGCCTGTGGTAACCTCTGTTTTATTTCTGTGTTATGTAAGTGGAATTGTGCAATATTTGTCATTTTGTGTTTTGCTTATTTCACTTTGAAAACAGCATAATTTTATAACATATCTTCAGGATTTGAAGTTAGATTCTTTAAATGAGAGTATGAAGCTTAAAAAAAGTTTGAAAACCACTGACTCATTCTCAAATTGTTACCATTCTCGAAGTTCAGCCTTCTTGGATTTCTTACTGAGGGCATTTACTTTATGTCTTCTTGTTTGCCTTTCTGTCTCTAGCACGTTAATTAGAGGGCTTGATGAATGAACAAAGCTAAAAAATAACAGACCAGCCTAATTCTTGACATCACTCATGCATTGCTTTGGTAGGATTGTGGAAACAAGTTTTTTTTAAGGTCACCTGTCTGTGTGAGATGTTCGTAGTGGTGCTGAGGGCAAGTCTCAGAGTTTCCTAGGGTAAATGTTCTCCATCAATTCCGTAGCCAAAAGAAGCTACTCTCAGGGCCCAGTTTTCCCTGAAGATTCGGATCTCAGATCTTCATGCCTCAAGGTGTCAAATTCTGGCACTGCATGCTTTCTGGTGTGGAGAAAGAGTGTAATTTGATTTTGAGTTTTTGGATTGAAATTGCTGGTTGGAGACTTATGTTTTTTCTTTTTTAATTTATATAAATTTAAGGGGCACAAGTACAATTTTGTTACATATATTGCATAGTGGTGAACTCTGGGATTTTAGTGTCACTATCACCTGAATAATGTATATTGTATCCATTAAATAATTTTCTTATCATCTACCCTTCCCAGTCTCCATGGTCGGCTACTCCCTACTCTTTGTCCAAGTGTACACATTATTTAGCTTCTACTTATAAGTAAGAACATGAGTATTTGACTGTTTCTGAGTTGTTTCACTTAAGATTTTTTGTTGTATTGTTTTAATTGAGACAGGGTCTCACTCTGTTGCTCAGGCCGGAATGCAGTAATGCGATCACAGCTCACTGCAGCCTTGACCTGCTGGGTTCAAGTGAGTCTTCTGGGTCAAGTGGTCCTCCCAAGTAGCTGGGACTACAGGTGTACGCCACCACACCTAGCTAATATTCTTTTTATTTTTTCTAGAGATGAGGTTTCACCATGTTGGCCAGTCTGGTCTCAAACTCCTTACCTCAGGTGATCCACCCACCTCGGCCTCCCAAAATGCTGGGATTACAGGCGTGAGCCACCGTGCCTAGCCCAAATGTTTTTGTTTTAATGAAGAACATAAATGGGGTATTCACCCATTTACCTCATGTGCATACTTGAGTGGATTCTATATGAGGAAAAAAAAAATTTCCTTAGGTTTAATGTAATTTTTCTGAAAAGAGTACTCAAATGTCTTTTTAGAATTGTACATACAGGAGATAGGAATCTAAGTGTACTTTATTGGCATAGTTATCAAAGCGTTGTATTGCTGATGCTAATAACATAATATTCAGCAACTCACAGAGATGGAAAGGATGTTAGAAGTCATTAAACTTAACCTCTAAGCCTCACTCTTCCGACCCCAGTGGTGTTAGGAAAGTTTATAATGTTGCGGGTGGTGAATGGAACATAATGAGTAGTTTATAATAGATGTTCAGTAAAGAAGTCAGAATACTGACTGTTAATGTTAAAGTGGACTATGTCCACAAGAGAAGGATCAGTAGAGTACGGGGACTAAAATCAGAAACTGTGATGGTGAGTGCAGAGGAGAAACATTTTAGAAGGTGGAACATGATACATGTCATTAATTCTCTGGACAGCTATCATGTAGTGGAATAATTGATTTTTTTATGTAGTGCTAAGAACAAAAATGTTACTGTGGATTATTGTAGCTTCAAATGAATACGAACTTTATGAGACTTGGATTGACATTAAGCTAAACAGGCTGCATTGAGATACAGAGGAGATTCTAATATTCATTGTGGTTAATGATACAAGTATAATAAAATTCTTAATTACAAGGAACATATCCCCATTTTACGCATGGCCTTTGAGGGCAAGGACTGTGTTGTCCTCCAGGCTGTACTTTGGAGGGTGCCTGCCACCTGTCAGGCTCTTGCTGATTTTTAATGAATGAAATTAAAATTATTTTAAACACCAGATTTACATTTATCCTGCTATCCAACTTGTATTGAGTAATATATGCGTCTGATCTTGCTTAAAATGTTCTTTTTTTTCTTGAAAATATATTAGTTATATCTAAAATGTCCTTGCCCCATTTTTTCTTGTTCTTTGTTTATCTCATGGATTGTTGTAAAGTGCTTACATTCAGTGTCAGCATATTAGTTGTAACCTTTTATTGCTATTGATATCTATAAGTACGTTAAGTAAATCTTCATTTTGCTGACCTCTTTGAGGATGCATGGCATCAGCAGATTCTCTCTTTCACTGGACAGGTGAGAGATTAGCAGGATCAAGTCAATTTTTCCCTTTTTGCTTTGTTTCCTTCAGAGCAGCAAGATTCATTGTCTAGCAAGAGGGAAACTGTGTTAAATGGCGGAATTTGTCTTAGTGGTAATGGTTTAAAGAGTGCATGTAAATTATACAGCTAGTTTACACAGGGTCTGATAGGTACCACTGCAGGAGATTCTTTTTAAAAAGCTGTTTTAGCAAGACAATCATTTTAACTCAACCAGATTAATAGCATGATAATTAATAACACAAGAGCTTTTCAGTATAAAAATTGGCTTGTAGATAACATGAGATGGCAGTTTCCTCTTGCCTTCTGAGATTAGTGAGGCTGCTTTGCCAGATGGGTTTCCATTATTAACAAGGGAGAGAGTCTTCCAGGGCCTCAGATGACAAGTTCCTGGGGTAATTTGTTTACCTGTTAACTCTTTGAGGGAGAGCAGCAGGATCTGCCTGCCAGGGTGTGGAGAAGTTGTAGGAGACACGTGAAAGTCAGAGCATGTGGTCCTCTAAAGAACAGTTTTAGATTCTCTTCCAAAAAGGGCAGATGGGTGGTGATAGGAACACAAGGATTCTTTCCCCTTGCAAATGATTGTTATTCTTTTATCATCTCTTCTGACCATTTTCTTTTTCTGTGCTTTGTAGGAAACTGGGTCCCTTGAAGAATCTACAGATGAGTCTGAGGTAAGGTGGTGACTCAGGAGCCCTCGGATTTGTAGCTCACCACGTTGTTCTCTTGAGTTGCGCTGCTTTGCTAAATGCAACATTCGCAGGGGCTGAGGGTGTAAAGCAGGGCCGTAGGTAACTGAGCCGTGGGGAAGAGCTTTTAATATGCCAGTTATCTTAAAAAAGATTAAATGGATTAGCTTAAAAATTAAACAAGAAAAGGAACAAAAAGTTTTCATCTGGAACAATATTTTAACTTGAAACATGTTGGCAGTGGGAAAATTGATACAAAGTTTTAGAAATTTATCTCAACACTTTAACATCCCCCTTGCCTGCTTTTTAAAAATAGCGACTGTAGGTTTTATGATGTTTATTCTTTCTTTGTTCTTTTAATGAATGTGACATGTTTATTGGTATAATTTTTGAATCATTGAAATTGGAGTTTGCTTCTTAAAAAGGGAACTACCTTAAAAGTTGTTAGGGTGTTGTGATAAAAAACAGTTTCTTTTTTTTTTTTTTTTTTTTTTGAGACGGAGTCCCGCTCTGTCACCCAGGCTGGAGTGCAGTGGCGCGATCTCGGCTCACTGCAAGCTCCACCTCCCGGGTTCACGCCATTCTCCCGCCTCAGCCTCCGAGTAGCTGGGACTACAGGCGCCCGCCACCACGCCCAGCTAGTTTTTTGTATTTTTAGTAGAGACAGGGTTTCACCCTGTTAGCCAGGATGGTCTCGATCTCCTGACCTCGTGATCCACCCGCCTCGGCCTCCCAAAGTGCTGGGATTACAGGCTTGAGCCACCGCGCCCGGCCCAAAAAACAGTTTCTTAAGGAGAATGATATATAAGGAAGGACTTTTTTAAAAAATTATTTTCAAGTCTGCCTAAGAAATGTTTAAGTATAATATAAGTTTTTTTTGTTTTGTTTTTGTTTTTGAGACAGAGTTTTACTCTTGTCGCCTAGGCTAGAATGCAATGGTGCAGTCTCAGCTCACTACAACCTCCGTCTCCTGGGTTCAAGTGATTCTTTGGCCTCAGCATCCCAAGTAGCTGGGATTACAGGTGCCCGCCACCATGCCCAGATAGTTTTTGTGTTTTTAGTAGAGACAGGGTTTCACCATGTTGGCCAGGCTGGTCTCCAACTCTTAACCTCAGGTGATCCGCTTGCCTCAGCGTCCCAAAGTGCTGGGATTATAGACATGAGCCACTGTGCCTGGCCCAAGCATAATGTAATTGGCTTATCAGTTTTCTAGATGGACTCAGAAGAAGTACATTTTTCCTTTTAATATTTTGTTTCACTCAGAGGAATGAAAATGTACCTGTGATAACCTGCTGGAAATACACACTGACATGACTCTAGCCATGATAATCTATTACATTTGGGTTGATATTGCATAAGCTTATGTGATTTTTGTTGCTTTTCCAAGGAAAAGTTGGGCTTGTGCATGTTTCTGTAGAGAACAGCTTATATATCAGGGATGTCCAATCTTTTGGCTTCCCTGGGTCACATTGGAAGAAGAATTATCTTTGGCCAGACATAAAATATACTAACAATAGTTGATGAACTAAAAAAAATTGCAACAAAAAATCAAACAATGTTTTAAGAAAGTTTATGAATTTGTGTTGGGCCGCATTTAAAGCCATCCTGGGCCACATGTGGCCTGTGGGCCATGGGCTATATATTATGTCATTGCGTAGTCATGGTTTCTAACATTTTCATTGATAAGGACTTCCATTACTGTGGGGCTCCTGGTAAGGCATTTCTGAGTTTGCTTATAGATAGGGTATATTTGTTAATTTCTCATAGAGTATTGAAAAGCATTTTAGGTTACCTTATTTTAGAAATCTCTGGTTAACTAAGATTCCAGTGTTCCTAGATACACTGTATGGTACAGAATCATACAGTGTTGGAATTCTGTCCAGGAATTTCATTTTACAGGTGAGGAGGGTGTTGGCAGCCACCTGAATCTAAATCTTTCCACACATGCTCCAAATACTAAACAGCTCAACAAGGAGAGCAAATAAAAGCACACACAATCTAGGCCTTCCAGTATAATTAGCAAACGGGGAGTAACACAAACTTCAGTGCAAGTGGGGAAATAAACAACATCCAAAGCCAGCAGAATCGGCTCTGGAGTTGACGCTGGAGCTGACAGTCAGATGGAGACTGGGTAGAAATGAAGAGAGTACAGCTGAGACCCAGCTGAGGCAGAATGCACATAAAAATCATCCTTAGTGAGAAGGGGGCCCCATTCTTAGTGGGGAAATATGAGAACAGATGTGAGACTTGGTAGATTTGGAGAATTTAAAAAAAGGAACTTGAAAGTATATGGGACTTTAGGTGACAGAGTTGGATGGTGTTGCTTTTGGGAGAGATGGGGGAGGCATCCCTTAGAGGCTTGGCAGTGAAAGAAAAGGACAAAGCAGAGGAAATTAAGGGTGCCCAGAGACAAAGAACATCATCAGATCAGGAGACTTACTACTCACCACGAAAGGATGCCACTTAGAAAAGAAAATGCAGAAACCTGGTAAACCACACAGATGCCTCACCCCTTCTTCCCTAGTAGCATCTAGTACTGCTATCCAGGAAAATCCAAGTCATTTAAAAATGAATTGAAATGACAGGTAACATCCATAAAAAGCTGCTATAGAAAGAAAATAGAATCAGAAAGCAGAAAACAATAACATAACACTCCATCGTGAGTAGAATATCTATAAACAAGCATTTGCAGATACAATAAACTACCTTAACATGTTTTTTGTTTTGTTTTGTTTTGTTTGTTTTGTTTTCTTTTTTGAGGCAAGTCTCACTTTGTCACCCAGGCTGGGGTGCAGTGGCACGATCTCAGCTCACCGCAACCTCGACCTCCCAGGTTCAAGCAATTCTCATGCTTCAGGCTCCTGAGTAGCTGTGATTACAGGTGTGTACCAACACGCCTGGCTTACTTTTGTATCTTTAGTAGAGACAGGGTTTTGCCATGTTGGCCAAGCTGGTGTCAAACTCCTGGCCTCAAGTGATCTACCTGCCTCGGCCTCCCAAAGTATTGGGATTATAGGCGTGAGCCACCGTGCCTGCCCACAGTAAAGTACCTTAAATCAGATATTTAAAAACTATATTAGAAATGGACAAAGAAACTAGGAAGTTAGGGAATGAGAGTTGGCCAGACTGAGGAGAGAAATGGAAGGAAAAGGTAGTTGTTTTAAGGTTGAGGAAAGTGAGACTCAAATGTGGCCTGATTGTCTAATGTCCTACAGCTGATGAGTAGGAGAAAGGGATTCCAACTCTGGGCTCTTTCCATTGTCTTGCTGTCTAGCCTCCAGTGCCTGCTGCTTTGGATAGTGCTAAAGGACTGGAGGTGGACCCTCATTTGTCACTTGGCCATACCTTGTGCTTTTTGTGTGACCTGGGCATAGCACTTACCTCCCGTATTCTTCAGTTTCCTCGTGTGAAAAATGGGGCTTGTTGCTTGCCTTGTATGGTTGCTGTGAAGATTACATATGATTAATATTCATAAAGCATCTTGTATAGAGCCTAGCACATGGGAAGCACTTCCTAAATATTAATGACCTTCAGTTTATATTTTAGATATTGTCATGGTGGCTCATTTTCCAACTTGGTGCTTCAACCTGAGGGCTTAGAGAGATTCCTCCCCCACTTCTCCCCGCCTGACCTCCGCACCCCCCGCCGCCACTAGCTCTATGAAAGCAGTTACTCTCCTAGATACTACTGATTCTACTGAGTTTATGGACCAGCAAAGTAGTCAGAATGTTGACAGACCAGGTTTAGGCCTTGTAAGTGTAGTAAACCTGTTTGCAGTTGAGCCTTTGAAGACTTTGGAGTTTTTTTACTCAGTTTGAATCACTTTCCAGTTCCAGGAGCAATATTTTGAGACACCGCTCAGTCTGCCAGAGAATCCTCCTTCATCCATTTCTTTGTTCTCTATTATCTCTTCTCATTATGTTTTGTAACGGTTAAACTTTTTTTGAAGGACAGGCATTTTCCTTATATAGTTCTACCTTTTCCTTATTCAAGTGCTAGGATAATTTCCATTTCCATAAAGAATAATGTGTAGTGTTTTCAACCATGTAACAGTTTATATATCATTTTATGAAATGCTGCATTTCATGTAAACTGTGCTTTTATAGTATATCAGGAAGACTTTTAAGTTTATCTGAAGGTCTTATTTTGATATATGTTTGGGAAAAGAATGTTGTCTACCTAAAACTGGCCATATGTTTTTCTTTACTCTTGAAAACTGCAACCAAATGAAATGAAATTGTTGAGTTAGTATTATTAATGTAAAGGAAAGTGGTGTATATGCCAATATATAATACTTTAAAAATTTTAATATATTTTGCAATTAAAGTAGAAATGCAAAATCATATTACAACCAAGATAGTTAATATGTCATTTAATAGGCTACATAGTTAAGGGTCCTGCATTTAAGGTAATAATTGGTTGTTGCAAAATTCTGTAGACTAACTAAACTGGTCCTTCCAGCTAGGATTTTTTGAAAAACATGCAGTGTACTGTTTATTTCACCTTGATATTATGAGCCAGATTATTTCTTAGATGGTGTTTTATTTTGAAGAGCATAACAAAGAAGTACATTATCTTCAAAAGGATTTCACTCCTATTGTGAAGCACTAAGATCTTTTCAATACTTACGGATGATTGCTCTTGTGTAAATGGTAGCATAGTGAGGTGGGAGCACAGGGGAGTGAGTGAGTGGTCAGGAATGGCTTCAGTTGGAATCTTCAAGAGTGAGTATGCCTGGAACCTTGGGAGGAGAGTCTGGGCAGCAAAGCTGGGTGTCTTTGGGAAGGAGGGAATGTATGTGCAGAGACTGAGTCATGGAAGAGTACGTATGTATGCATGTTCAGCCAACCATGAGGCACTCAATGTGGCTGTAGTGTAGGAGGAGGGTGGGAACAATGAGGCTGGCGAAGGAAATTGGTGTGGTTGTGAAGCCCCTAATGTATCAAACCAGGAAGTGTGGACTTGATTCTGCGGCCATCAGGGAGCCACCCCAAAGCTTGATTGTTGAGGGTAGGGAAGGGTTATTGAGGGTATTGTTGGTGACAGATGAACTGGAAGGAGAGACGATAGCAGGAAGATCATTCATGAGGTTCTCATGGAAGTCCCCATAAGAGATAGGAGGAATGTAGGGGCCTGGGCAAGGCAGTAGCAGAAGACAAAGAGGAACTGACTCCAAGAAGATGCCGGGCGCGGTGGCTCACGCCTGTAATCCCAGCACTTTGGGAGGCCGAGGCGGGCGGATCACAAGGTCAGGAGATCGAGACCACAGTGAAACCCCGTCTCTACTAAAAATACAAAAAAAAAAATTAGCCGGGCGCGGTGGTGGGCGCCTGTAGTCCCAGCTACTCAGGAGGCTGAGGCAGGAGAATGGCGTGAACCCGGGAGGCGGAGCTTGCAGTGAGCCGAGATCGCGCCACTGCACTCCAGCCTGGGCGACAGCGCGAGACTCTGTCTCAAAAAAAAAAAAAAAAAAAAAAAAAAAAGAAGATGCTTCTTGAGTCCAGTCAATAGGAAATATAGGGCAATGTGGAAGAGATGACCTAGATGGGGAGTCAGGAAGATTCCAGTGTCTATTTCAGCCTTGTTACAGGAAAGTGAGTCCAGTGTAAACAGTGAGAGGAAAAAGATGTTCTAATCCTGAATTCTGACCCTAAAGATTGATTTCTTTTTTGTTTAGATTATTCTTTTCTTCAAAGTGGTACATTGCAATCCACTGGTGACCTCTTTTATATGGTTTTCTTCAGGCTGAAACAAATAATATGCTTTTGTATTAAATATGTTTTCAAACAAAAGCAAATAATCAAATTAATTTCTGGGATTTTATTTTATTTTTTAAGTCCTACAAGTTACTGCTTGTTAGAGGCAGGTCTGAGCCCCCTTTGGAGCAAAGGTGTAATGGAACAAGTATTGTGTGAGAAGTCTACTCTGATGATGATGATTATTACAAAAATGAACAGTTATTTAGTATGGAAAACAGTGCTGGGCACTTTGGTATGCTCTTTAGGTATCTTAATCTGCCCTGTGACTTGGCCACGACGATCGCTTCTGGTTTACAGATAAAGACACATACTTCAAGTTTTCGGAAACTTGCAAGGCTACCCAGTTGGTAAATGGATTTGGATCCCGTAGTTTGACTCCAGGGCTCCAGCCGCTAGTTATACTGCCTTTAACTTCCTTGTGACTTTCTGATTTTAGGCCAAACTCTTCTTCTGTGTACCTTTATAGAATTTGACAGGATTTAAAAAAAAAATCTTTGGAATTTTCCCTATGTATAAAAATGAAATTTTTGGGTAATATTACAGATTTTGATTTGTTCAACTTGTAGGAAAATATACCAATTTCAGAATTGCTTTCTATTCTAGAGAATAGAGAATAGTTGATTTGTATATAATATTAATTGTTTAATAAAGTTCCTGTTTTACTACAAAATATATAATGCTGTTTATTTACAAAACAATTATAAAATATTTATAAAATAATGTTAACTATAAGTGAGACCTCCTTAAAAGTACTCATTTCTATATTTAGAAATTTAACTATAAGAGCTTTGTATAATACAAAAATTTGGAAACAGGCTAAATATCCAGAAATAAGAAATTGATTAATAAAGGTTTATTCATATAATCCATATAATGGATTGTTATTCTGCCACTAACTTGATTAATGGCATTAATATTTAAGTAAAGAAAATATTCATATGTCCTTTTTCATGCTATCTTTATAATTTAGAAAGCTTTTTATAAAAATGCCATTAAGAACAGGAGTTGACAGGCGTTTTCTGTAGAGTTCTAGGTAGTAAATATTTAAAAGCTTTGCAGACAGAGGCAATATGGCACATATTATGTAGGTATGTAACTGTAGAAGTGTAAACATCATGCTTCGTTTACGGGCTGTACAAAAACGATGCTTGACTGGAATTGATCTGCAGGCTGTAGTTTGCTGATTCCCGATTTAGGATGTGTACTGGTTTCTCTCCATCCCACAAAATCCATATATAAGCAAAGGAAAAAAGCATACAAGACCATGTTATCAGTGGGACATGTGCTTTTTATTTTATTTACTATCATTATCTAAATTTTCATTTTTTAAATTTTCTATAATAAATATGCATCACTTATATACTTAGCAAAATAACTTTTTTTTTTTTTTAGCAAAACATATTCATCTTTATACATATTATAGGTGTCTTCTGTATTGATGTTTGGGTTGCAGAGCTATGGAACCCAGAATGAAATGGTATGTCTTTCCTTTCCCGTCTCAAACTCTCTAACAAGGGAGTTAGGAGAAAGATTTGGTTTATTTCTTAGCCAATTTTATTGTATTCAAGATTTTCTGTTAATATAAAGCCAAATTTGTTTGTTGTTTTACTACCCTTTTTTTTCCTTGAGATATTAAGTTAAAAAAATCATTTTGAAATAACTGTATATTCACATGTAGTTAAGAAATAACACAGAGGTGGGAGGTCAAGGCGGGAGGATCACTTGAGGCCAGGAGTTTGAGACCAGCTGGGGCAGCACAGTAAGACCCTGTCTCTACAAAAAATTTAAAAATTCACTTGCCTGTAGTCCTGGTTACTTGGGAGGCTGACGTGGGAGGATCACTTGAGCTCAGGAGGTTGAGGCTGCATTGAACCACGATTATGCCACTGCACTCCAGACTGGACAGCAGAGCAAGACCCTATCTCTAAAAGAAAAAAAAAAGGAGGAAAAACACAAAGATATTCTGAATACCCTTCACCCACTTTCCAAAGGGTAACATCTTACATAACTCTAGTATAATATCACACCAGGAAGTTGATACTGATACAAGGCACAGACCTTATTTGGATTTCACCCATATTACATGCACTCATTTGTGTGTGCATGAGTTTGTGTGTACTTAGTTCTGTGCAGTTTTGTCATGGGAAGATTCATGTAGCCACCACTCCACTGCTGTGAAAATACAGGACAGTTTCATCACAAGGTTCCCTGTGCTCTCTTTTTGTCGTCACAGCCACTCCTTGCCGCATGTCCAACTCCTGGCAACTAGTAATCTGTTCTCCATCTGTATAATTTTGTCATGTTATACATATTATATGCATCAAACCATATAGAGTGTAACCTTTGGAAATTGGCTTTTTTTGGTGCTCTGCTAGTCTTTTAACTAGTTGTAGGTAGACCACTCACATTTAAAGTAATGATATGTTAAGGCGTAAGTCTGCCATTTTTTGGTTTTCTGTCTGTATCCTCCGTTTTTCATTTCTCTTGTTTCTCTTTCCTTTCTTTCCTGTGCATTACTTGAGCATGTTTTAGGATTCCATCTTAATTTATAATATTTTTTAGTTACTTTGTATAATTTTCCTAGTGGTTACTCTAGGTATTGAAATATATGTACATAACTTATCACAGTCTACTGGTGTCCACAACATTTTGCCACTTCCAGTGAAGTGTGGAAACCTTACTTCCATTTAGTCCCTTTACCCTCCTTGCTTTTTAAGTGCAATTGTTTAAATATTTACTTTACGTACTTTGAGCGCCACATCAGTTGGTATTGTATTTTTTGGCTCCAACTATCAAATGTCGTTTAAGAAACTCATGAAAAGAATAATCTATTATATTTACCCCTATTTTCACTCATCTCTGTGTTCTCTTCTCCTTTTTGAAGTTCTAAGCCCTTTTTTCTGTTATCGTCTATCTCCTATCTTCTCTTCCTTTCTGTATAGAAAACTCCCTTTAGCTACTCTTTAAGGATAGGCTTGCAAGTGACAAATTCTTAGTAATTTGAAATTTTTTAATATGAGAGTACCCTTTATCTTCTCTTCAGTTTTGAGGTGGTTTTTGTTTTTGTTTTGTTTTGTTTTGTTTTTTAACCAGATACAGCATTTGTGGTTGGCAATTCTTTTCTTTAAGGACATAAGGTATGTTGTGCCACTTCCCTCTGGCTTCTGTCATTTCAAGTGAGAAATCCATTTTCATTTGAATTGGTGCTTCCCATAAGTAATGTGCTGTTTCCCTAGCTGTTTTCAAGATTTTTTTTTTTTTTTTTTTTTTTTTTTTTGAGACAGAGTCTCGCTCTGTCGCCCAGGCTGGAGTGCAGTGGCGCGATCTTGGCTCACTGTAAGCTCCGCCTCCCGGGTTCACGCCATTCTCCTGCCTCAGCCTCCCGAGTAGCTGGGACTACAGGCGCCCACAACCGCGCCCGGCTAATTTTTTGTATTTTTAGTAGAGACGGGGTTTCACCGTGGTCTCGATCTCCTGACCTTGTGATCCGCCTGTCTCGGCCTCCCAAAGTGCTGGGATTACAGGCGTGAGCCACCGCGCCCGGCCAAGATTTTTTTTTTTAACTTGAGTGTTTACAAGTTTAATTATAAGGTCTTTGGGCATAAGTTTCTTTTATTTTTCTTATTTGGGGTTTGCTCAGCTTCTGAGATCTGTATGTTTATGCCCTTCACTAAATTGTGAAAATTTTCAACCATTTTTTCTCCAAATACTTTTTCAGTCCTACTCACTCTCCCTGTGGAACTGTGATAACATGAATGTTGGCCCTTTTATTTTTTTCACAGGCCCCTGATAAATTCTTTTTTTTAAAATTATACTTTAAGTTCTGGGTTACATGTGCAGAACATGCAGTTTTGCTACATAGATATACAAGAGCCATGGTGGTTTGCTGCACCCATCAACCTGTCACCTACATTAGGTATTTCTCCTAATGTTATCCCTCCCCTAGTCCCCCACCCCGCACAGGCCCCAGTGTGTGATGTTCCCCTCCCTGTGTCCATGTTTCTCATTGTTCAACTCCCGCTTATGAGTGAGAACATGCGTGTTTGGTTTTCTGATCTTGTGATAGCTTGCTGGGAATGATGGTTTCCTGCTTCATCCATGTCCCTGCAGAGGACATGAACTCATCCTTTTTTAAGGCTGCATTGTATTCCATGGTGTATATGTGCCACATTTTCTTAATCCAGTCTATCATTGATGGACATTTGGGTTGGTTCCAAGTTTTTGCTATTGTGAATAGTGCCACAATAAACATACGTGTGCATTTGTCTTTATAGTAGAATGATTTATAATCCTTTGGGTATATGCCCAGTAATGGGATTGCTGGGTCAAATGGTATTTCTAGTTCTAGATTCTTGAGGAATTGCCACACTGTCTTCCACAATGGTTGAACTCATTTACTCTCCCACCAACGGTGTAAAAGTGTTCCTATTTCTCCATATCCTCTCCAGCATCTATTGTTTCTTGACTTTTTAATGATTGCCCTTCTAACTGGTGTGAGCTGGTGTCTCATTGTGATTTTGATTTGCATTTCTCTAATGACCAGTGATGATGAGCATTTTTTCGTATGTCTATTGGCTGCATAAATGTCTTCTTTTGAGAAGCGTCTGTCCATATCCTTTGCCCATTTTTTTGATGAGGTTGTTTGCTTTTTTCTTGTAAATTTAAGTTCTTTGTAGATTCTGGATATTAACCCTTTGTCAGATGGATAGATTGCAAAAATTTTCTCCCATTCTATAGGTTGCCTGTTCACTCTGATGATAGTTTCTTTTGCTGTGCAGAAGCTCTTTAGTTTAATTAGATCCCGTTTGTCAAGTTTGGCTTTTGTTGCCATTGCTTTTGATGTTTTAGACATAAAGTCTTTGCCCATGCCTGTATCCTGAATGGTATTGCCCAGGTTTTCTTTTAGGATCTTTATGGTCCCAGGTCTTATGTTTAAGTCTTTGATCCATCTTGAGTTAATTTTTATATAAGGTGTAAGGAAGGGGTCCAAGTTTCAGTTTTCTGCATATGGCTAGCCAGTTTTCCCAACACTATTTATTAATTAGGGAATATTTTCCCCATTGCTTGTTTTTGGCAGGTTTGTCAAATATCAGATGGTGGTAGATGTGTGGTATTATTTCTAAGGCTTCCATTCTGTTCCATTGGTCTATATATCTGTTTTGGTATCAGTACCATGCTGTTTCGGTTACTGTAGCCTCGTAGTAAAGTTTGAAGTCAGGCAGCGTAATGCCTCCAGCTTTGTTCTTCTTGCCTAGGATTGTCTTGGCTATGCAGGCTCTTTTTTGGTTCCATATGAAGTTTAAATTAGTTTTTTCCAATTCTGCGAAGAAAGTCAGTGGTAGCTTGATGGGAATAGCATTGAATCTATAAATTACTTTGGGCAGTAAGGCCATTTTCACGATATTGATTCCTCCTATCCATGAGCATGGAATGTTTTTCTATTTGTTTGTGTCCTCTCTTATTTCCTTAAGCAGTTGTTTGTGGTTCTCCTTGAAGAGGTCCTTCACATCCCTTGTAAGTTGTATTCCTAGGTATTTTACTCTTAGTAGCAATTGTGAATGGGAGTTCACTCATGATTTGGCTGTTTGTCTGTTCTTGGTGTATAGAAATGGTTGTGATTTTTGCATATTGATTTTGTATCCTGAGACTTTCCTGAAGTTGCCTATGAGCTTAAGGAGATTTTGGGCTGAGACAATGGGATTTTCTAAATATACAGTCATGTCATCTGCAAACAGAGACAATTTGGCTTCTTCTCTTCCTATTTGAATACCCTTTATTTCCTTCTCTTGCCTGATTGCCCTAGCTAGAACTTTCAATGCTATTTTGAATAGAAGTGGTGAGAGAGGGCATCCTTGTCTTGTGCCGGTTTTCAAAGGGAATGCTTCCAGTTTTTGCCCATTCAGTATGATATTGGCTGTGAGTTTGTCATAAATAGCTCTTATTATGTTGAGATATGTTCCATTGATACCTAACTTATTGAGAGTTTTTAGCATGAAAGGCTGTTGAATTTTGTAGAAAGCCTTGTCTGCATCCATTGAGATAATCATGTGGTTTTTGTCATTGCTTCTGTTTATGTGATGGATTACGTTGTTGATTTGCATACGTTGAACCAGCCTTGTATCCCAGGGATGAAGCCAGCTTTATCTTGGTGGATAAGCTTTTTGATGTACTACTAGATTCGGTTGGCCAGTATTTTATTGAGAGTTTTTGCATCGATGTTCATCAGGGATATTCGTCTAAAATTCTCTTTTTTTGTTGTGTCTCTGCCAGGCTTTGGTATCAGGATGATGTTGGCCTCATAAAATGAGTTATGGAGAATTTCCTGTTTTTCTGTTGATAGGAATAGTTTCAGAAGGAATGGTACCAGCTCCTCTTTGTACCTCTGATAGAATTCGGCTGTGAATCTGTCTTGTCCTGGACTTTTTTTTGGTTGATGGGCTATTATTGCCTCAATTTCAGAACCTGTTATTGGTCTGTTCAGAGATTCAACTTCTTCTTTGTTTAGTCTTGGGAGGGTGTATGTGTCCAGGCATTTATCCATTTCTTCTAGATTTTCTAGTTTATTTGCATAGAGGTGTTTATAGTATTCTCTGATGGTAGTTTGTATTTCTCTGGGATTGGTGGTGATATCTCCTTTATCATTTTTTATTGTGTCTATTTGATTCTTCTCTCTTTTCTTCTTTATTATTCTTGCTAGTAGTCTATATATTTTGTTGATCTTTTCAAAAAACCAGCTCCTGGATTCATTGATTTTTTTTTTTGAAGGGTTTTTTTGTGTCTCTATCTCCTTCAGTTCTGCTCTGATCTTAGTTATTTCTTGTCTTCTGCTAGCTGTTGAATTTTTTTGCTCCTGCTCCACTAGTTCTTTTAGTTGTGATGTTAGGGTGTTGATTTTAGATTTCTCCTGCTTTCTCTTGTGGGCATTTAGTGCTATAAATTTCCCTCTACACATTGCTTTAAGTGTGTCCCAAAGATTCTGGTACATTGTGTCTTTGTTCTCATTGGTTTCAAATAAACTTACTTATTTCTTACTTCATTTCGTTGTTTATCCAGTAGTCATTCAGGAGCAGGTTGTTCAGTTTCCATGTAGTTTTGGGGTTTTGAGTGAGATTCTTACTCCCAAGTTCTAATTTCATTGCACTGTGGTCTGAGAGACAGTTTGTTGCAATATCTGTTCTTTTACATTTGCTGAGGAGTGTTTTATTTCCAATTATGTGGTCAATTTTAGAATATGTGCCATGTGGTGCTGAGAAGAATGTATATTCTGTTGATTTGGGGTGGAAAGTTATGTAGATGTCTATTAGGTCTGCTTGTTCCAGAGCTGAGTTCAAGTCCTGGATGTCCTTGTTAATTTTCTGTGTTGTTGATCTGTCTGATATTAACATTGGGGTGTTAAAGTCTCCCATTATTACTGTGTGGGAATCTAAGTCTCTTTGTAGGTCTCTTAGAACTTGCTTTATGAATCTGGGTGCTCCTGTATTGGGTGCATATATATTTAGGATAGTTAACTCTTCTTGTTGAATTGATCCCTTTACCATTATGTAATACCCTTCTTTGATCTTCGTTGGTTTAAAGTCTGTTTTATCACAGACCAGGATTGCAACCCCTGCTTTTTTTTGGTGCTTTTCATTGGCTTGCTAGATCTTCCTCCATCCCTTTATTTTGAGCCTATGTGTGTCTTTGCACGTGAGATGGGTCTCCTGAATGCAACACACCAATGGGTCTTGACTATCCAGTTTGCCAGTCTGTGTCTTTTAATTGGGGCATTTAGCCCATTTACATTTGAGGTTAATATTGTTATGTGTGAATTTGATCCTGTCATTATGATGCTAGCTGGTTATTGCTCCCATTAATTGATGCAGTTTCTTCATAGCGTCAATGGTCTTTACAATTTGGCATGTTTTTGCAGTGGCTGGTACTGGTTGTTCCTATCCATGTTTACTGCTTCCTTCAGGAGCTCTTGTAACATCGGCCTGGTGGTGACAAAATCTCTCAGCATTTGCTTGTCTGTAAAGGATTTTATTTCTCCTTCACTTATGAAGCTTAGTTTGGCTGGATATGAAATTCTGGGTTGAAAATTCTTTTCTTAAAGAATGTTGAATATTGGCCCCCACTGTATTCTGGCTTGTAGGGTTTCTGCTGAGAGATCTGCTGTCAGTCTGATGGGCTTCCCTTTTTGGGTGACCTGACCTTTCTCTCTGTTTGCCCATAACATTTTTTCCTTCATTTCATACTTGGTGAATCGGTTAATTATGTGTCTTGGGGTTGCTCTTCTCGAGGAGTATCTTTGTGGTGTTCTCTGTATTTCCTGAATGTGAATGTTGGCCTGTCTTGCTAGGTCGGGGAAATTCTCCTGGATAATATCCTGAAGAGTGTTTTCTAACTTAGTTCCATTCTCCCTGCGACTTTCAGATACACCAATCAAATGTAGATTTGGTCTTTTCACATAGTCCCATATTTCTTGGAGGCTTTGTTTTTTGTTTTTTTTTTTTTCCCACTCTTTTTTCTCTAATCTTGTCTTCTTACTTTATTTCATTAATTTGATCTTCAATCACTGATATCCTTTCTTCCACTTCATTGAATCAGCTATTGAAGCTTGTGTATGCTTCACGAAGTTCTCATACTGTGGTTTTCAGCTCCATCAGGTCATTTAAGTTCTTCTCTACACTGGTTATTCTAGTTAGCCATTTGTCTAACCTTTATTGAAGGTTTTTAGCTTACCTGCGATGGGTTAAAACATGCTCCTTTAGTTTGGAGAAGTTTGTTATTACCGACCTTCTGAAGCCTACTTCTGTCAACTTGTCAAACTCATTCTCTGTCCGGTTTTATTCACTTGCTGGCGAGGAGTTGTGTTCCTTTGGAGGAGAAGAGGCGTTCTGGTTTTTGGAATTTTCTGCCTTTCTGCTCTGGTTTCTCCCCATCTTTGTGGTTTTATCTACCTTTGGTCTTTGATGTTGGTGACCTACGTATGGGGTTTTGGTGTGGATGTCCTTTTTGTTGATGTTGTTGCTATTCCTTTCTGTTTGTTAGTTTTCCTTCTAACCAACAGGCTAGTTAACAGAAAAGGTTAACTCAGCTGCAGGTCTGTTGGCGTTTGCTGGAGGTCTACTCCAGACCCTGTTTGCCTAGGTATCACCAGCAGAGGCTGCAGAACAGCAAATATTTCTTCCTGATCCTTCCTCTGGAAGCTTTGTCCCAGAGGGGCACCTGCCTGTATGAGGTGTCTTTTGGCCCCTACTGGGAGGTGTCTCCCAGTCAGGCTACCCAGGTGTCAGAGACTCACTTGAGGACGCAGTCTGTCCGTTATTGAAGCTCGAATGCCATGCTGGGAGAACCATTGCTCCCTTAGAGCTGTCAGGCAGGGACATTTAAGTCTGGAGAAGCTGTCTGCTGCCTTTTGTTCAGATATACCCTGCCCCCAGAGGTGGAATCTAGAAAGGCAGTAGGCCTTACTGAACTGCAGTGGGTTCTGCCCAGTTCGAGCTTCCCTGCTGCTTTGTTTACACTGTGAGCATAGAACCGCCTACTCAAGCCTCAGTAATGGCAGACGCCCCTCCCCCCACCAAGCTCCCGCATCCCAGGTCAATCTCAGACTTCTGCGTTACCAGTGAGAAAAGCTCCATGGGCGTAGTACCCACTGAGCCAGGCATGGGAGGGGATCTCCTTGTCTGCTGGTTGTGAAGACCATGGGAAAAGCGCAGTATTTGGGCAGGATTATGCCGTTCCTCCAGGTACAGTCACTCATGACTTCCATTGGCTAGGAAAGGGAAATCCCCCAACCCCTTTTGCTTCCTGGGTGAGGCAACGCCCCACCCTTCTTCTGCTTACCCTCCATGGGCTGCACCCACTGTCCAACCAGTCCCAATGAGATGAACCAGGTGTCTCAGTTGGAAATGCAGAAATCACACATCTTCTGCGTTGATCTCACTGGGAGCTGTAGACTGGAGCTGTTCCTGTTTGGCCATCTTGGAAGTGTGGACCCTTCATTTTTAAAAGCTGGTTTTCTCTCTCTCATTCAGAGGGTATGCATTCTCTTGATCTATCCTCAGATTCAGTGGTTCTGTCCTGAGTCATCTCTACACTGCTATTGAGCCCATCCAGCGAGTTGTGTCTTTTGGTTATTGTATTTTCTAGTTCTAAAATTTTCCTTTTTTTAAAAAAAATTCTGTTTCTTTGCTGAGATGTCCTATTGTTTCATTTGCTTCAAGAGAATTTATAACTACAACAATTTTCTAATGGCTACTTTGATATTTCCAACACTGGATTCGTCTCATGATAAACATTTTAATGCAAGAGAATATTTAAATCATGAAGAATCAAAGCTTCAATATTTCCTGTATGCCTCATGTTGTGCTGAGTGCTTTATGTGGATTATCTCATTTAATATGGACCACAGTCCTATCAGGTAGTATATTTGGTGGGAGAGGCTGGTTATGCTTAAGTAACAGACAGTTTCTAAATTGTAGTATCTTAACACAACATTTATTTCTAAGTAGAATTAGTAGTGCAGGGAGAGGAAATTGAGCCATAAATAATATAGAAATGTGATCATTTTATGTAGTTTTTTTTTCTATTTATGGAACATAAACAATGTGCTATGGAATACATTAGTGATAGAACTGGAGACTAAAGCAGGTCTGCTTCATGGAGATAAGTATTTTTTTTTCTTTTAAATCCTGCATCTTGGCAGATCACGAGGTCAGGAGATCAAGACCGTGCTGGCTAATATGGTGAAACCCCGTCTCTACTAAAAATGTAAAAAATTAGTCGGGCGTGGTGGCATGTGCCTGTAATCCCAGCTACTCGGGAGACTGAGGCAGGGGAATTGCCTGAACCTGGGAGGTGGAGGGTGCAGTGAGCCGAGATTGTGCCACTGCACTCCAGCCTGCACGACAGAGTGAGACTCCGTCTCAAAAAACAAAACAAAACAAAAACAAAAACAAAATCCTGTGTCTCTGAATAGGTTCTTGGTGTATTATATATTTATAAGTATATCCCACCTTTCTCAGAAGAGTTTAGAGTATTGTACAAAGAACTTTGCTATACAAACCTCAAGTTATTAGCCTAACATTTCAAGATTACAGTTGAACAGCAGAGAGAAAAATAAGAAGGGAAAAAACAGGCTAAAGAGGAGTGTCAGGGAAAGAGAAGAGCACCAAATAGCAAGTGAAATGTTTTGAGGTCTGTTTCGTACCAGATGAGGGTTCCAGAGACCTTTGATTTGTGAACGCAACTGAATAGCTAAACTAGGCTTATTCTGCCTATAGTTTGTTCCATTGAAGCAAAGATTGTATGTGCGTTTTATTACTCAGAGCCCAGGCCAAGGCAGGTAATTACAGAACAGTTAATTGGTGTAGGCCAGGTGCAGTGGCTTACACTTGTAATCACAGCACATTGGGAACCTGAGGTGGGAGCATTGCTTGAGGTCAGGAGTTCAAGACCAGCCTGGGTAACATAGTGATCCTTCCTCTTTACAAAAAAAGCAAATTAAAAAATATATATATTGTGTCACCTCTGTCTTTACAATTTTTGTTAACATTATTAAATGAGCATTGCCTTATTTACTAAACATTATAAATATATAACATTATTAAATAAGCATTTAATAACATATTAAATAAGGGTTGCCCCCTAAACAGATGTGTATTTAGTTCTGGTTTAATTCTTCCAAATACCAGTTAGGAGTTCTTAAATATGTTAGATATATAAATTTTAATAAAACCAAGTGGACTGACAAATACTTGAAATTATTAAAATAAACCTGTATGCTATTTAGTTGAATGAGAAATTAATTTTAAAATAAAATGCAATTTCTAGGTGTATCAGCCACAAAGAGAGTTCTTTTTCAGTTTTATTAAAATGAAAACCAGTCATTGTGAGAAATCAGGAGATAGCTTTTTAAATCAGGAAATGTATCACACAAAAGTCATTTATTTATCTCACCTGGTGGGTAGAACATTTATGAATCATTTATTGAAAATTAAATTGATTCTTTATGTGTATTAATTTTAATAAACAGATTTATGGCAACTAGTAACAAAAATGGTAATGTACCCTGTTATGAGGTTGATTGCTGAGAAAAATGGAGCATAGGGTTATAGTGTCCACATAGCTTCCACATAGCACTTGGCTTATAAACTTGATCTTTCATTTAATGAGCTATTAATATTAACAGGTTCTGCTGATTATTGCGTCATTCAAGCATGGATAAACATTCCCTTTGAAGCATATATTGTAAAAATTATATGTTTGAAAACTTAGTAGATACTTTCTGGGGGCAAGATTTTTGAATCTTTATTACTGCCCTTTCTTAGAGATTGAAGAAATGAAAACAAGTCCCCTGGTATGATACATATTTGAGCAGAATTTATAATTTCACTACCTAGAAGAAAATTTATTTTAGGCAGTCCAAGATTGACTGGTTGATCATTTTATTCATTCAACAAATATTTATTGATGACTTTTATATCTTGGATGCTGGGATACACAAGTATTTCCTGAGGAAGGGAGACAGTAAACAAAAAAACTTAAATATGTAATAAATCAAGTGAAATAACACTAGGTAAGGGGACTACAGAGTGGTCTGAGGAGTTGCTGTTTTATGCTGGGTGGTTACGGAAGGCCTGTCTGTTCAGGTGACATTTGAGTAAACATCTGAGGAAAAAGTCTCATAGGTAAAAGGAAGAGCAGACGCTGTGCCCAGAGGTAGAGGTCATGCTGGGTGTCTTCTAGAATGTGAATGTGGCTGGAGCAGAGTGGTGGGAAATGGTGTCCAAGAAGTAATGGGCAGCTAAGAATGTTGACCCTACAGGTCAATTTCTTGTCTTTGTTGTTTTATTTTTTGTTTGTTTTTGAGAAAGAGTCTCACTCTGTCCTCCAGGCTGGAGTACAGTGGCCGATCTTGGCTCACTGCAACCTCCGCCTCCTGGGTTCAAGTGATTCTCTTGCCTCAGCCTCCTGAGTAGCTAGGACTACAGGTGTATGTGACCATGTCCAGCTAATTTTTGTAGAAGTAGAGATGGAGTTTCACCATGTTGGCCAGGCTGGTCTCAAACTCCTGACCTCAAGTAATCCGTCTGCCTCGGCCTCCCAAAGTGCTGGGATTACAGGAATGAGCCACTGCGCCCGGCCCTTGTCTTTGTTTTTTACTGTAAGCTTTGTTTTAGTAGGATCACTCTGGATGCTGTTTTAAAAAATGTCTAAGGAGGATAATAAGTAGGAATAGGGGAGACCAGTGGGGAGGCTTTGTTAAAACTCTGGGCTAGAGGCGATGAAGGCTGTAGTTGCTTTTTGTCGTTAAAGTATAGCCAGTAGATTTCCTGACTAAAATGTGGGTGTGTAAGGGAAAGGGAACAGTCAAGGATGAGCAGTTGGAAGGATGGGGTTGCTGTAACTGAGGTAGGGGAGGACTCTGGCTAGAGTTAGTTTTGGTGCTCACGGTGAAGGCGGTGGTGGCAGGGTAGGTTGGAAGTTCTACTTTGCATATTTTGAGTTGGAGATGTCAGTTAGACATCCAAGTGGAATTGTCTAATAGACCTGAAAAAGAGTAGTTCAGATCTGGACTGGAGGCAGGAATTTGTGACTCAGTATTTAGATGGTATTCAAAACCATGAAACTGGATGAGATCATTTAGGACATGAGGACAGATAAAGAGGCCTGATGCCTGGACCCTGAGGGGTGCTACCGCATTTTAGAGATCTGGTAGATGAAGGGAAATCAGCAAAGGAAACAGAGAAGAGGTAACCAGTGAGGTAGGAAGAGAACCAGGAGAGAGTGGTGCCCCAGAAGCCAAAGGAGGAACACATCTCTGGATGAAGGGCACCATCATTGTGTCAAATGCTGCTGAGAGGAGGAATGAGATGAGGTCTAGGGATTCACTGCTGGATCTGCAAAAGTGAGGCCACTGGTGATTCTAAGAGCAGTTGTGGTGACCTGTGATGGTGGGCCTTGACTGGAAGGAGCTCAGGAGAGATTGAGTTGGCACAATGTCTTTGAGGTGCCCTGAGAAATTCTTGTACTGTGTATTACAAAATGGTGCAATCTAGAATGCTTGTATGGGACACGTTTGTTGAGTGACTGTTAAAGGAGATAGTGTGTATTTGGCACCTTGTCTGGCATTAAAAGGTATTCAGAAAGCATGCTGCTGCTATTTTATTATTTTTGGTCCATATGTATGCCAGGCACTTTCATGAGGGTAGGGACCCTGTCCCCAGTATCTAGTAGAACTGCTTGTCAGTGAATAAATGAATTGATTTTATTAATTCTCTCAACAATTATGTCAAGCTGGTGTTGCGTCCTTATTTTGGAGTTGGTGAAACTAGGGCTTTGAGAAGGCCTTTGTCAAACAGAAACAAGGACCACTCCTTGCCTCCTGACTCAACCCGAGAATTGTTTTATCCCATGACGTGTCCTCACAGGGATCAATATTTAATTTAGGAGCAAGCAAATGAGAAGTTTTTTTATTTAGCTTTGGATTTGGCTCAGGGTTTCCAACTCTTTCGCTCACCATCATTTTTATCCTCTCTGATCCTTGTATTATTCTCCGTAACAGGCAGAATAATGGTTCCCCAAAGATGTCTACATCCTAATCCCTGGAACCTGTGAATATGTCGTGTTACACAGCAAGGGAGAATTAAGGTTGCTAATCAGCTGACTTGAGAGTGAGATTATCTGGGCAGGACCAGTATAATCCTAAGGGTCTTTATAAATGGAAGAGGGAGGCAGGAGAAAAGGCTGTGATGTGGTAACGATTGAACCTGCCTTTGCTAGCTATGAACGGGGAAGAAGGGCCCACAGCCAAGGATTGCCGGCGCTTTGGGAAACTGGAAAAGGAGAGGAAAGGGATTCTCCCCCCAGTTTCCAGGGGAGGGCAGCACTGCTGACACCCTGATTTTAGCCCAGTGAGATCTGTGTCGGACTTCTAACCTACAGCATTGTACGATAACAAATTTGTGTTGTTTCACACTAAGTTTGTGATTTTTTTTTTACAGCAGTGATAGGAAACTAATACAGTAAATAATTTGATTGAATGACCTTGTCTCCTTAACACTTTTCATTAGGCTGCATTTCAGAGTTTTGGGAGTCAAATACAGCAAGGAAAACATACAGAAAATGGTTGTGATGGAACTGCTAATACTGTGGGGAACTGTATTTATAAAAATGTGTCTTTTCTGATGATCGTTCAAGAGTGTGTTTAAACGATCATTTCACCTGACAATTAGGACCTGATTCTATGCTGTCAAGGCTTTAAGGCATTCCTGTCTCTGCAGGCTCAAGGAATGCTATAACAAATCTAAATAACACGAAGGCTTCTTTCATCCATGAGCTATTTCAGTTTCAGTGCAGCCGTTTTTAAATACAGAGATTCACAGGCATCCATGTCATCACAGTCGTTTACTTTAGAATATGACTGTTTTCCCCAAAGACCTTGGTAGATTAAATACGTCTCTCAGAATCGTATCAGGGAGGGATGGAAGTGGGGAAACCTCTGATAGAGCCTAAGGATTTAGTCTGTTGTCATCATTTCCATCACCAGTGTTTGGGCAGTTTTGAGGGATTTGGGCTGTAATGGGCTACTTTTAGTCCTTACAGGCATCCAGGAGAGGTTCTTGGCTTAAATAGGAGATGGTAGTATTTCCTTTTACATTCCTAATAACAAGATTCACACTTAGATGTGTGTGAAAAAAAAATTTTTTTAAATGATGTGGTAAAACAAAAAGTAAAATGTATCTTCATCTTTTAATAGTTTAAAACAATGAGGTAATTAGATGAGAAGTGTTACTGTTTGGTTTTATGGTCTCGTCATGTGATAGGAAGTAACTTAGAAGGGAGGCTATGAGTTCTGCAGTGTGAAGTTGGGGTTGTAATACACCTCATGGCCGTATTTTTAGTATTTGACATTCACTGGGTATTACCAGATACTGGGCTTTGTGCTTGATGTACATTTATTACATTTAATTCTTACAAAAATCCTCTGAGGTCCAGGTTATCATTTCCCTTTCACAGAAGGCAAGGTAACTGAGGTTTTAAGTAACTTGTACAATGTATATGCACTGCATATGGTAGAACTGGCAAAATAAAAATTTTAGTTTATTTTGTGAGTGGCTCTTGATTATAAATTTCAGTAGGATTTTGGATAATTCTCTCCTTTTTTCTTAAAAAAAAAAAATGGCATTAGTGACCTTTATTAAGATACTTGATTGTCCTTACATCTCATACCTTTTTCAGCAGGGGTCTCCTACCCGCCGGTCCATGTGCGCAGCAAGGGAGCAAGCATTACCACCTGAGATCCATCTCCTGTCAGATCAGCTGCAGCATTAGATTCTCACAGGAGCATGAACCATACTGTGATCTGTGCATGCAAAGGATCTAGGTTGCACTCCTTATGAGAATCTAATGCCTGATGATCTGAGGTGGAACAGTTTCATCCCCAAACCAAGACCATCACCACCACCCCCACCCTGGTGGAAAAATTGTCTTCCATGAAACCAGTCCCTGGTGCTCAGAAGGTTGGGGACCACTGTCTTATAGCAGCTTCTGGATTTTTTTTTTCCTGTTGTTTGAATACTTCTTCCAAAAATACGATTTAGTGTGGGAATTTGTGAGATGATTCTTCTGAGCCTTCATGAAGTGCACTTTGGGTTAATCCGCAGAGGAAGCAGACCCTAACAACCATCTCTGCTTGTTAGGAGGAAGGGAGAAAATGGAGGAGTGAATGCAGCTGGCCAGTCCTCACCCCTGTGAAGCTGAGCTGTTGCTGCCCATTTCTGTAGTGAAGGGGGCGCAAAACCAGGCACACTGGGGAGAGGCCTTTGCTGGATCTGCCAGCTTTCCTTGACCCTCATCCTCACTGTTGCCCCTGGCTCCCCACTGTGGGTCGTTTCAGTGCCTCCATAGTTTCTTACTTGGGCGTGTTAATGTCTGGAATCTCTCTTTCCTCTCATTTTTATCATGTCTTCAGGGCTGAGTTGAGGGTAGGAGACCAGCAGCGCAGGTCAGCTCTCTGTCTTGGCAGAAGCTGTGTTGTGTTCTTTCTCGTCATACTGTCTTCAAATAAGACTATACCAACAAGGATCTATTTATTATGTTTTCCATTTTCTTGTCTTTTGCCTTGGCTAACACTTCTAAATTGGTTTTGAAAAAAGCAGAAGTGATTGTTGGCACCTGTGCGTTGTTTCCTGCTCATGATGGGAATGTTTCTCTTACTTCTTGTTCCGTATCATGTTGACTTCTGATTTCAAACGGTCATTCTTGGCTCTTCATTCTTAGCTCTTTGGTAAAGAAACTTTTTTGTTTACTGAAAGCTTTTTTAAGATCAGAAACAAGTGTTGAACTTTATAAATGCTGTCTGCAGTGTCTGTCAAGATGGCCCTGTGTTTTTTTTTTCTCTGCCTTACCAAATGACGTCAGATTTCCTAATGTTCAGTCTTTGTGTTTTTGCAATATTTGATCTTCAGTGTTTTCTATTAATATATGCTGGGTTTGATTTATGATATTTAGACTTTCTACATTTAAATTCCTACGTGAGATGACAGAATTATATGTATATTTTTTGTTGTTTTTGGTGTACTCTTTGGGAGTTTTGATATCAGGGTTACCAAAATGAATTTGTAAGTTTTTATATTTCCCTCATATGGGGCAGCTTAAATAAGTTGGGAATTTTCCATTCTTTGAAGGTTTTTAATAGAACTTGCTTAGCACTAGAACAGTCTGAGCCATGTACCTTTCTGCATGAGATAGATAGTACTTTAATGGCTTTTATTTTCTCACTGTTTGTTTGTGTGTGTCATATTCAATTTGTCTTTAAAAGGTACTAATGCTTGGACTTACTAATTTTTTTTCTCTGGTTTATTAACTCATTTTAGCTTTACTTTTGTTAGTTTTCTCTGGTGCCTGCAGTGCCCACCTTCCTGCTATTAGAGGTCCTTTGGTCCTGCACTGCTTAAGGCTGGACTCCCAGACCATGGAGGGCACTGCCCAGGTGATAGAGGTTTAGAGTCTCAGCCTGTGGAAGAAAGATGTAGAAAGATGGTGGTCAGGGCTAAAATGTGTGAGGATTGGAGATACAGTGGGCAGAGGCTGCAAGCATAGTTCTCCTTCTGGAAAAGAGTAGCTAAGGGGTAGGACAGGGGTCAGCTCTGTGAGGTTGGGGCAGACTCAGCCCCAGTCTTGGGCACAGAGGGTTGGTGAGAGAACTAGAAATCATCTGAATACCTTTTGCTCAGGTGGGTTATGTTTCTGGAAACAAATCAGGATATGTCAGGAATTTAGATTCAACCAATGTGTCAGTTTCTCCTTGATTTTGGTAATCATTTTAATGCTTACTGCTATAGTGAGTTTTTGCCTGATTTTTCTGGGAAATTATTGAGAAACTGGAAGAGGCTTTGGTAGGGTGGTTAGCAAGATGCTTCTTTGCACTTGGCTTATGGGATGTGCAATTGGAAATGCTTGAGAGGTATTTAATCTCCTCTCAAACAAAATAATTTGAAGAACTTCAGCATTGTCCTTTTTCGTATAACAACATAGATTTATTAGAAGTAAGTGTTAAGTTTTTCCGACAACTGAGTTTGCAGGACCTCTATTTGCTTCTACTGCTAGAAGATGGTATAGTTCCACTTCTGTAAATTTTCTATAATTCTAGTTTACAGTATTGCAAAATTGCCAGCCCTTTCCTTCTGTTTGGTGCCTCTACCTCCTTACTCCCCCTTTTACCCCTCCCTCTCTGTGTCTGCGAAGTAACACATAGTTTAGATGATCCCTGAGGTTCCTTTGGTTAATATTCTATGATTTGGATTTTCCTGTGTGGAAATCTAAATGAGAATGTCTTAGAAAAGCTGCTTACCAAACCTGGTCTGCTGTTACTACATACGTTTGTTTTCACTGGTCTTTATTAGGTACCCACAGTTCTGTTAGGTGAAGTTCAGAACAATGAAAAGGCATAAACTCTGCTTCTAAGGATCTTGTGATCACTAAGGGATATTGGCAAGAAAGGAAAAGAGGGTTATGTTGGCTTTAGTGGCGGAAATTGTCCACCTGAATGGCATAGCTTGAAGATTGGTGAGGTTATTCCATATGGCTAGAAGGAAATGAAAAGCTTATTTGCTTTTCTCATTTTTTCCCCTTTTCTATATATTCTTATCGCTTTCCCAATATAAACTAAATGATGGGAGTTGATCCTGTTTATGGTATGTGGCTTAGGGCATGGGAACCTTCACCTTATTTTTTCCTCCTTGAATTGAACATGAAATTCTAATACTACAGGGCACAGGAGAGACCAGGGTTTATGAAGACTGCATATCTTGTGAATCTTAAGTAGAGCTCCTCAATTATTAGGGGCTCAACTTTTTCTCAGTTTTCTGGTCACTGTGTTACGGTAAAGGAAAGCAGCTTTGAGAGATAAAAATCTTAGCTCAGTGGATACAAAGTGTTGAAGAGGATGTTGAACCATTTATTTTTATAATAAATATGTTTGTTTTAGAAAATTTAGAAAATATTGGCACTAGCTCACAACAGTGATTTTTTCATTTGCTATCTTCAATAGTTACAGCAAGCCAGTGATGTGATTTCTATGATCATCCCTATTCTACAGAGGAAGAAACTGACCTTAGGGAAATTACCATTTTGGTTTTTATTCTTCTCATCTTCCCCCCATATATGCATATACATTTCTTAAATAATATTTGGATCATACAAAGCAGGTTTTATGACCTATTCTTTCACTTAGCAAGACATTGTGAGAACATTTCTTTTTGTTATTAAATTGTCTTTGAAAACAGATTTGAATGTACATGTAATATTTTATCTTGTGAAATTTACTTAATCCAGAATTTTTCAACCTTGGGGCTACTGGTACTTTGGGCTGGATAATTTTTTGTTCTGGGAGAGTGTCTTGTGCATTGTAGGTTGTTTAGCATAATCCCTGGCCTCTACCTGCTAGATGTCAGTGGCACGTTTCCCCCACCCAACTGTGACAACAGAAATGACTCTAGACATTGCCAAGTAAATGTCCCTGGGGGACAAAAATCACCTCTGGTTGAGAACTACTCATTTAACTGTATGTATTTTATGCTTTAAATAAGAATATGTGGGTATAGTAAACTCATGGTGAATTTTCTGTTTGAAAAAGTAGACCCATGCCGTCCAGATTACATTTATCAGCTCCTAATTTCAGCTACTTTAAAAATTAATATTATTTTCCTTAATAGCAATTTTGCTTGTAAGTTGAAAATTTAACAACATTATTTGCATTCATATAAGAATGTAATTGCCTATCTCTCCGCAGTCTGATGGAAAGGCATGCCAGGAGCTTTGACCACAGTTATTTTACTGTAGATGAATTCCATTATCTTCATGTCACTTTCTTAAAAAGTTTGGTCATTGAGGCAACTATAATACCTGGTGTTATTAATGGAAACCAGAAGTTACCCTTTCAGCTTATTTATGTAGTTTTCTTTATACGTTTTGACACTTTAGAAGGATCTATAAAGCCATCTTTCCTATCAGATAGTCATCTTTGTGTGTAAATAAAATGATCTTTCTTTAATAGAACTATAGCATACAGTATTAATAGTTACAGTTGTCCTTTTAAGGAACTAGCATTCTTTCTTGGGGTGAGGTGGGGTGGGCAATACACCTTGAAGACTTTACTCTTTGATTAATTTTGAACTTTACCTTCAGGTTCTTTTTTAGGTATTCTTTTTTTCTCATCTTGGATCTTTTCTACACTTTATGGAAAACTTTAATACGAACATGACAAATTTGGAGATGTCCCAATTATGCATGTACTTTTAGTGATAACGTTATAGTTTCAAATAAATGTAAATATCCAATAATATGTAGCTCCTGTCTATGTTGCCTTTTGTGCATGTTGATAATATGTTAATATCCTATGGTAGTGACTAGAACTGTTCCTTAAAATATTATTATATGTTGGTTGTGCATGGTGGCTCACGCCTGTAATCCCAGCCCTTTGGGAGGCTGAGGCGGGCAGATCACGAGATCAGGAGATCGAGACCATCCTGGCTAACACTGTGAAACCCCATCTCTACTAAAAATACAAAAAATTAGCCAGGCATAGTGGCGGGTGCCTGTATTCCCAGCTACTTGGGAGGCTGAGGCAGGAGAAAGGCGTGAACCCAGGAGGCGGAGCTTGCAGTGAACCGATATCGTGCCTCTGCACTCTGGCCTGGGCGACAGAGCGAGATTCCGTCTCAAAACAAACAAACAAACGATGAAGATATATATATATATATATATATAGTTATATGTTTTTGAATCTCAAGATATGTTTTGATTGACTTGTATTAATTTTAATTATGCTTTTAAAAATTTGTATTTAGTACCAACTGTGTTTTATCTTTCTATTCTCTCTCTTCTCTAATAAATAGTAATAGCAAAGACATATTTTAGTTTAGGGCTTCTACAAATTGAATTATTTGTAAAGAGAGAATATTTTAAAATGCAAATTTCCTAAAATTCAAATGTTCTGATACAGGATTTTGATAGCTGTTTTTATATGTTAAGCTTGTAAGGTCCACTACCAATTTTGGATATTTCAATTCCCCATAGGTAATTAGAGTTCTAGAAAGAATGTTCTAGAGGAAGAAAACCTGTATTTTATAGCTTCATCCCCAGGGTTGGTTATCGATTTTCTTTTTATTAATAGTTGGTTTTTTACTGTGGAAGTTCAAACTGCATGAAAGCTTTTTTGTGTGTGTGTGTGAATTTCTTTTGAGGATATTAGTGTTTCCCTATTGTATCTAGCTTTAAAACATTGGATATTTATTAAAAGGATTTGCCCCTAGTCAGATGTAGTTGATGACATGAAACCAACTAAACCATTCATCTTATTAAAATTCCTGGAGGTTCAGCTGAGGTCTTTCTCAGGTGGAGCTGGAGAGGATGAAGGTCATCTCCACAGAGTGCGATGTGAATAGTCCAGGAGTGCTCCACTGGTGGTGTTTTCTACCAGCCTAATTTGGGCTTTGTAAGATATCTCACCTTTCTCCAACCAGTATATTGAGTATCATTTTATTTTGTAAAAACAAAACAAAATTGGATTTTAATAAAGAAATGTTATCCAGAGATGACATTTTAAGTTTTGTATAAGTAGTAACAGTAGAAAATGTAATGGTCTTTCTCTTAACCCCTAGAATTAATGTGACAGACATTTTTAAAAAGTAAAATTCAAGTCTTCATTTGGTCTGTAACAGTGATGCCATATAAAATGTACTAATATGTGAAAAATACAACGTTTAAACAAGGTGAAGAATGTAGAATCCATTCTACACAATTATTTTTGGTTGTAAACAAAGAAAAAATCAGTTTCTTGTACACAAATTTTAAATTATTAGGTGAAAAGAAACATAAAATATTCTTGTTGGTGTACAAGACCAAGTTAGGTAAACAGGACTTCCTCCATGAAAATGTACCTGATGGTAACACTGTAACAACATTACTAAACAGTTTTTCAGGGAGAAGTCTTTAATTGCTTTAATTTGTTATCCTTAAAAGTAATTTCCCTCCTCCTAAGTCCAAAACTCAGTAAGATTGACCATGATGTGACATTTATTTTCAGATAGTGTTTAGAATTCTGTAGCATGGTATAAAGGACTTGTCTTTAATTAAAAGTGCTCTACACTTAGTAAAAATCTATGTGAGTTGAGGAATTGATTCTTTTTAAAAGAAAGCCGCAAATTTTTCTTGTATGGGTAAATGTCACTCTGTTCGTATCTCCGCTTAGCTGCAAGTCAGGACTTGTACTATTCCACTAGGTTGTCATAGAAACGCAGTTAACTGTCATCTCAACTCAGACTGTTGATGGTTTTATTTGTAGGTTTGTAGGATTATTAAAATTTAACAAAAATTATTGATTTGCTTTTTATTAACACTGGGTTGTTTACCATGGAAGTCCAAACTGCATGGAAACCTTTTTTCTATTATTATTATTTTTTAGTTAAAGAGAAACTCTATAATCTACTAGATTTTTAAATGTTTTTTATTTAAAGTATGATGTGGAGTCTACAGTAGCAGAATAACCTCCATGAATCGTATTTTTGAATCACTTTCTATTTTCTTTGTTTATAGCAAGGAGAAAAAAAAAAAACCTTAAAAATTCACCTTTACCCTGCTTTTAACTTAACATAAAAGATACTTGTCAGAAAAGCATGAAAGGGTACATCAAATGCCTAATATTGGAGTCTTCATTTTATTTATGGTTTTTGAAACCCAGTAAGGATGCTTCACTGAGCTGTGTTGTGAAAGTATTTATTTTTGTATATTTATGTGTGAGAAATTATTTAGTTTTCACTTATAAGTAAGACAGGAAAACCTTATTTACAGTGACTTTATCTAATGGTCCGTGGATGAGTGCTTTTATGCAAAATAGTCAAGAGGCTAGAATTAACTTTTCACATTGGATGCACATTTGATGTCCCAACTTGAGCAACATGTGGCATCTTATTATAAAGACTAACACTCAGGATTCAATTTGTATTTAACATGTTTACTTCAGAATGCACACATCATCTGTGCTACATTTAATATTAACTTTGTAATGATTTCTCTTTCTTGCTTGTAGATACATAAGTAGAAGTGTCTGTTGTTTTTTGTAGTTTTCTTTTTTCAGTGTTTTTAGTCTTGGCTAATTAGCTATTTTATATTTTCTGTTAGGAACAGGTCAGTTTTGGGGTGTAACAGCTCCTTGGTTTGGGTAGATTATCACTGCCTTTTCATAGAAATGTGTAGGCCCTGTGGATAACTGTGCTTATACTTCCCTTTTGTTGCCATTAGTTCTTCAAGTTATTCTTGGAAAGTTAATAATAGGTATACCATCTTTGTTTTTAATACTTGCATCCGAAATAAACAGCTAATAGCTTATGTATAACTAGGGAATTAAATTTAAGACAGCTCATCAGTAGACATGAAATACTGATTTTAACTGAGCTTATGGCTCTTAAACTGTTATTACTGTTCTTGTAGCTAGTCTGCATGATGGCTTCCAGTGACCCTCACCTCCTATTCCTGCTCTGTGCTGCCCCTCCCACACTGACCTGTGTGATTGAAAGGATATTGTAGAAATAACAGCATTCCATCTGAGGCCATATAAAACATGGAAGGGGCTTCCACTTTGTTTTCTTTTGGATCACTCTTGCTTCATGGACCCATCCACAGGGCTGCTTGATCAGAACATGGCAAGTGACTTCCTTCAGAATGAGTGATCCAAGAGTGTTGGCAACTTCTGCCAACAGTGAGGACCAACTTGCCAGCCATTTGATTGAGCCATCTTGGAAGTAGATCCTCTAACCCCAGTTAGGCCTTCCGATAGTTGCAGCCCTAGCTGACATCTTGTCTGCAACCCTGTGAGAGATCCTCAGTGAACCACTCAGCTAAGCCACTTCTGAATTGCTTACCCATAGAAACTGTAAAATAATACATATTTATTGTTGGTTTAAATCAGTACATTTTGGTGACCAGGAGTGTGGCACATGCTTGTAGTCTCAGCTACTTGGAAGGCTGAGGCGAGAAGATCTCTTGAACCTATGAGTTTGAGTCCAGCCTGGGCAACATAATGAGTCTCTATCTTTATAGAAAATAATAAAATAAGTAAATCAGCAAATGTTGGCATAATTTGTTACACAGCAATAGCTAGCTAATGCACCTGCTAAATAAACATTTTAAAATGTTTTCTAATAATCACATAGTTTATAATTATTTCTAGGTTTAGAATAGGCTTTTGTTGTGGTTTGTAGAGTCATTTTCATAGGAGATTTTGGAGTGTGTTATAGAAGGTATTGACTTTAGAGCACTCATAGCTGAGTTTGAATTTTAGCTTCTCCTCTACTCACTGTATGTCTTGAAGAAATTACTTAAAATCTCTCATCACCAGTTTTTGCTGAAAATCTGTAAAACAGGACAATTATACTTAACTCTCAGTAGGGTTTTTTTTTTCTTTTAAGTCAGGTTGAAATGAGATTTCTGATATTAAGTCTCTAGCATGATGCTTGATATAGTCCATCATTTCCATTAATCCACAGATTAACCCCTTTCCATGTGAAGATGTAATCCTTTGCCCCAGAGGTGAAGACTTCTGTAAGAATTTGAGTTTGCAGTCTCTGCCTAGTCTGTCCTCTCAGTCTTATAGTCTTCCGCAGGCAGAGCACTTACTACTCTACAAGTCGTTTTTCTTTTGCCTAATTTTCTTTTTACTGTGATGCACCTTAGGTGTGACTTTATATTTATCCTGCTTATTGCAGAGCTTCTTGAGTTTGTAGATTGATGTCTTATCAGTTTTGGAAAATTCTGTTATTGTCTCTTTAAATGTTGCTCTTGTTCCTTTCCATTTTTCCTTATCCTTCTGGGACAGTAATGAAAAGTATGTTAGAGCTTTTCACTGTGTTCTATATGCCTAATAGATTCCTTTATATATTTTCTTTCCATTTATTCTTCTCTGGGGTTCCCTTTGGATATTTTTTTTACTCATTTCACTTATTTTGTCTTCTGTTTTACTAATCTTCTATTAAACCATCTATTGACTTCTTAATTCAGTTAACATTTTCAGTGTAAAAATTTTCATTTGATTCCTTTTTTTTTTTTTTTTTACAGATTAGAATTCTGTTGAAAATTTCTATCTTTTCATCAGCTTTTTGTCTTTTTCTGTTTTTTTTTTTTTTTTTTTGAACATGTAGTTGTAGTTATTTTAAAGCCCTTTACTGCTAACTTCAATGTCTAGGTCACCCATTTGTTTATTTTTATGGTCTTTTTTCATCTTGATTTTTGGTCATTTGGTCCTGTCTTATGGCATACCTGGTAATATTTTATTGAATCCTTAGTACTGTACATGAAGAATTGTAGAGGCCTCGGTAGTTTTCTTTCTCCAGAGAGGAGTCACCCTTTCCTTCACTAGACAGATATGTTGGGCGTTATATACCTCACTCCAATCAAAGATTGAACTGAGTCAAAGCTCTATGGGAGTTAAGTTTTTGTGTCCTCTAGGGACCAGGGGTTCCGACTAAGACTGTGATATTCACCAGGATCCAATTTCCTGATGCCTCTTGAACTCTTACTCTTATCTTCTTAACACATCAAGGCAGTTGATTTGCATTTTTCTTTCTGTTCAGCTTTTCAGCTTCATCCTGTGCCGTTTTAGAAATTGACAGTTGTCTTACAGGGAGAAGTAGCTGTGTAACAAGCTTGTGTCTCTGCCTCTTTTCCACTGATATCTTGGCCCCTCAGGTCTCTCTCCAGTTTTGTCACTCTGTCCCCACAAGTGCCAGAAGGTGTGCTGCTTTCCCTACCCCCAGCAGTGGCTGCCTTCCCAGGCAGAGCTTGGGTTCTCAGCCTCTTGTCCTACACCCAGAGTTAGTAAATGCCTCCAGGAAGAAAGTGGCTGAAGAATGCCAGTGCAATTCTTTGCTGCCCTGGAATCTTGACCCTTCTGATTGAGGTTGCCTCAGCAGCCCTTTGATGCCTTGGATAGATGATGTTGTATATTCCATTAAGACTTTCTGGTTATTTGTGGTGGGAGCACTGATGTCCTCAGGCTACTCTAATATTAGCTGCAGGGTGAAGACTATGCAATTATGGTGGTTTGTGTGGTGTTTTGACACTACAAACCACGATAATTCCATAGTCTTCACCCTCTAGCTAATGTCAGTGAGTAGATTATTTTTATGGACTTCTGTTTTAGCTAGCTTTATGCCATCACAGTTTTCTGTATATAAACTTTTTGTTTCTCATTACTTATTGATGTTAAAATAAAATCTTACTCTGAATCATAGTAACTTTTACAACTCTCCTTGATTTATTAATTCATGGCCATTATAGTAAATATTGATTACTAACTTTCTTCCATAAGAGTGAGGATTAAGAATATTTTATGAAGCCGTACCAAATAGTAAGTTTCAACATGTAAAGTTAGTGACAATATAACACTAAGTCTGTATACTCTTGTTTTCAACTTTTGAATTTATTTTACCAGTGAAGTTGTAGCAATTAATATGCCTAGGCAAAATGAAATATGAAAATCTTAAACTTTAGCTGTAGTTGGAATTATTAACATCGTTGAAGGAACCATCTCTGATTCTCTCGTAAGAAGTGTATTTTGAGGTTTTCAAAACAAAAGTGTATGACGCCAGTCATTTTTCTTTGCCGTTTGTGCAGGAAGAAGAGAGCGAAGAGGAACCCAAGCTGAAGTATGAAAGGCTTTCCAATGGGGTAACTGAAATTCTTCAGAAGGATGCAGCTAGCTGCATGACAGTCCATGATAAGGTAAGGTGGCACTTTCAGAGGATTCTTCTGTAAATTGTTTCTATTGTAAATTTGCTTGTGCTTTGGAGTCCTGATGCTTTTGGTGGTGGCTTTTTACAGTGATCCTGTTTCCTTGCCGCTACTCTCTTCCTCCTTGCCAACAAAAAACGAACAAAAAAGTCCAAATATTTTATATGTGTGTACACGCCCATTCACACACATACAACACACTCCAAGACTGTATTAAGTAGAATGTAGACAGTGATCAAAGTCAAAGATTTATATGAAATGGTTTTTGGAAACTCTATCGCTCACTTAATTCCTTAAATTATAAGGATTCCATTAGGAACCTGTTAAGATTAGAAATAATGTGAAGCTCAGTGCTTTTATAGGGGTAAAAGGGATTATATTGTAGGCGTTATGAATAGTAGAAATGCCCCAAATTACTAGTTATATCAGTGAATGAATTTATTTCACATCTGGGTCCTTGCTATAACAAAGCTCCAACCAACTTTCTGAGTGCAGGGTAAGTACTGGATAGCACCCTTAGCCTACTCTTGGACCAAAACAGTTTGTGTCATAGTCAGAATATTGGGGGGCATGTAGCTTCACCCATTGCTGTCTTCTTCCCTATGACCTTGTAAGTTTTAGTCCTTCCACAAAAAGCAAACTGCTCTTGTCTGATCCATCGCCTGGCTTTATCCTATGTTATTAGAAGTGTGGCTCATCCTCCCCCTTGCTTCCCACCCAGTTCCTTTTTACCTCAAATTTTGTTTAATTATAAATAGAGTCCTGTACCCACAACACTTTATTAGAGTATGTGCCTTCTTTCTCATGTTTTACCAGCAGCCTTCTCCTTAGAGGTGTCTGCCATTTGGCTGCAATGCCATCGACCCCTTTTCATTGCTGCCATTGTCCAACTTCTGGTCCCTTTTCTTCACTCATTGAAGACTGCCTTTGCAGTTCTTCAACCACATTTCATTCCAGTAACCCTTACCTCTTCCCTGTTTCATCTCCCCACTGATAAGGCCACACTTTGGATGGTGTCAGCACTGGAACGTGAGGATCTTAGCCTCTGTGACACTCTTTGTTGACCCCTGTTATTCTTCAACCTTTTGTGCTCATTTTCCCACAAGCTGTATGACTTTATGGAGTCTTGATCTCTAATCCATTCATTCTTTTTCTTTTACTTTTCTGTGCCTGTGAAATGATTGATTATCCTAACTCTATCTTACCAGCATCTTCAGTTCTTTTACATCCCTGTCTTCCCATTGTGCACCTCAGCCATACTCTCAACCCTGAATTAGTGCTTTCGTGACAAGGACAGCCATGTGCTGTTATAGACTCACACACCTAGGTAAATTTGTCACTAAAAATTATTCTGAATTATTTGTCCTTCGTCAGTTTCTTTAGTCCCCAGTCCCTCTTCTGAACCACTGTCCCTTCTTTCTTAGAGGATGATGTCATTTCTATGTAAGAAGATTGAAATTGTCAGGTATGAACAGCCTCAATTCCTGACCTCTTTTTCACACCCATTCTTACCCATGGGAGATTTTCTTTCTTTCTTTCTTTCTTTTTTTTTTTTTTTTTTGATTTGGGTATAACTTTATTTATTTATTTATTTTTTATTTATTTATTTATTTATTAATTATTATTATTATTATACTTTAAGTTCTAGGGTACATGTGCATAACGTGCAGGTTTGTTACATATGTATACTTGTGCCATGTCGGTGTGCTGCACCCATCAACTCGTCAGCACCCATCAACTCGTCATTTACATCAGGTATAACTCCCAATGCAATCCCTCCCCCTTCCCCCCTCCCCATGATAGGCCCCGGTGTGTGATGTCCCCCTTCCTGAGTCCAAGTGATCTCATTGTTCAGTTCCCACCTATGAGTGAGAACATGCGGTGTTTGGTTTTCTGTTCTTGTGATAGTTTGCTAAGAATGATGGTTTCCAGCTGCATCCATGTCCCTACAAAGGACACAAACTCATCCTTTTTATGGCTGCATAGTATTCCATGGTGTATATGTGCCACATTTTCT